>NC_077234.1:108163936-108463936 GCF_027887165.1 Monodelphis domestica
TGAAGGAACTACAACCCACTTTGGCATGGCTCTTTCCCAGTACTGAAGACCATAAATTCATAGTAATATAAAATTTTATTTAAAAAATTTATAATAAGCATTTCTAAAAATATAAGAAAAGGACCAGGCATTCTTAGCTTTGTTCAGTGAACTTGGCTTTTTATTGTTATTATTGTTTTTAATTTTATAATTATTTCATTATAATTGGTTTCATTTATAATCCTCTATATTTCCCTATGTGCATTTAAAATATTATTCAAAGAAGGAGTCGATAGGCTTCATCAAATTGCCAAAGGGGCCCATGACACACAAAGGTTAAGCAGAGTGACATTATGCAAAAATAATTTTCAGCATATAATCTGTCAAATAAAGGGATTGATTTTTCATCCCTTCCAGCTCTATTTCTATCACTCTACATGACATATATAGCAAATAGGATCCAGCACTAGGCCTAGAGTCAGGAACATCTGAGTTCAAATCTAGCTTCAGATACTTAATAGTCATGTGACTCTGGGAAAGACACTTAACTATATGCCTAAGTTTCCTCATCTATAAAATAAGAATAAAAATAATAACTATCTCCTAGGGTTGTTGTAAGGATTGACAAAATAATTGAAAAATGCCACATATATAGTAAGTGCTATATGTTGTTGCTATTTAGTCACTCATTTGTGTTCAAATTTTTGTGACACCCATGGACCATACTGTTTGGGGGGTGGGGAAATTGGCAAAGATAATGGTAGTTTATCATCTTCTTTTCCAATGTTTTAAGACAAACAGAGGAGAAAGTGAAAGAAAGGAAGAAAGAAAGAAAGAAGAGAGAGAGAGAGAGAGAGAGAGAGAGAGAGAGAGAGAGAGAGAGAGAAGAGAGAGAGAGAGAGAGAGAGAGAGAGAGAGAGAGAGAGAGAGAAAGAGAGAGAGAGAGAAAGAGAGAGAGAGAGAAAGGGAGAGAGAGAGAAAGGGAGAAAGGGAGGAAGGGAGGAAGGGAGGAAGGGAGGAAGGGAGGAAGGGAGGAAGGAAGGGAGGAAGGAAGGAAGGAAGGAAGGAAGGAAGGAAGGAAGGAAGGAAGGAAGGAAGGAAGGAAGGAAGGAAGGAAGGAAGGAAGGAAGGAAGGAAGGAAGGAAGGAAGGAAGGAAGGAAGGAAGGAAGGAAGGAAGGAAGGAAGGAAGGAAGGAAGGAAGGAAGGAAGGAAGGAAGGAAGGAAAGAAAGAAAGAAAGAAAGAAAGAAAGAAAGAAAGAAAGAAAGAAAGAAAGAAAGAAAGAAAGAAAGAAAGAAAGAAAGAAAGAGAGGATGAGGTTGGAATAATAGAAAAGCTCCAGAACAGTGCTATTACATTCTGGACAAGAAAAAAGAAAATATTTAACCTCACTCAGAAACAAACAAAGCATGTAGTTGACAAGTTTTTCAGTAAATTTAGATAGTGTATATAAAAAACGGAAACAAATATCTACTTGAAGCATTGCTTGGTTTTATACTATAGTAAAAATTCACCAGAAAACTATGTTTTCTCATCTTTTCTCATCTTTCTGGATCATAGATCAGGCCTTGGGGAAGGTCTGGGAGGAATTTCATGAAATCTGAGAGAAGAATCATTCAGTTACTGGACAAATCAAAGTAGTGACAGAGCCAAAAAAAAAAAAAATATATATATATATATATATATATAAAATCACATCAAACAGAAAACCCAGGACTGAAATGATCACACAATTGCTTCTCTTACATTATTCATTCACTTCTCTAAATATAAATGCCAGATCATATGTCCTCATCTTGACTAACTCAGAGAAAAGAGATGGCAAATAAGCATATCAGATTTTGAAAAGAAAGGGAAGAAAGGAAAAGCAAGAGGAAAGGTGGGGGCAGAGGGCAGAGTCCAGAGAGGGAAATTTTCTTCTCTATTTTGTACTTGGACATTCTCCTACCTTAAAAAAACAGTCACTTGAAGGTATTCTCAATGCTTGCAGCCCAATTGTATTTGACCTTTTAGTTAAAGACCACCACTACCAAGCAGCTGTTTTGTTTTTTTTTCCTATTCTCTTGGGCAACTACAGAAACAGGTTTCACTATTTTTTTTCCACTGTTCTGTTTGAGTATCTAAAAACCTGTTCTATTTGAAAGAAACCAGCCTGAAAATGCCAAGTCAAGCAATAACAATACATATTTCATAATTTTGTTGTGGAAAAAACATGCATAGAAGAAAAATGAAGAGAATAAAATAGTCTGTTTATCTGAAAACTATGTTTTCTTATGCTAAGCACCATGTTTATAGACCCAATACATCATGTCCACCAATAAGTGGTAGTGAAGCATGCTTCTTCCACACAGTTTGACAGTGAGAATGGGTCTTTTTATTGGCACTGGGTAATTTATAGTCATGTAGTAGTGTCTGGAGTACATAAGAAGTGTTCCATGCAATGATTAGCTTTTTCAGCCTTATATATGTAGAAAATGCAGCCCAAAACTAGTTTTGGAGAAAAGAAGGAAAGAAATAAGTTGAATTTTGTTTAGTAAACCTCAGGAAACAGATACGTGCATTATAAAGATTAAGAGAAATTATAACTGTTTATCAAAGATAAAGATACTTCTTTTTTTTTAAATGACTACATTCCTATACTCCTCATCTCTGATTCCCTAATCAATCTCTGTTATACTCTTCCTCCTGCCTAGGGGGAAAAAAAAACTCAGCCTGGGTTTTTCAAAAATATAAACTCTATGGAAGAGAAAAAATATTTCTAAAAATGTATAGGCCAGGCCAGACTAGACCTGAAAATTCTGTCACTTATTCCCACTTACTTAGATTAATGACTGTAGTAATGTTGTATAATAAAAACTCTAATGTGGGTACTTGCCAACTCCTCTTTTGGGCTGCTCATCCATTTTTGATGTCCACCTTTCACCCAACTTTTGACCTGTAGTAACTAACCAATAAGCCTCAAAACTTTCTTTGAATGAGGGAAATGTCAGCCCCAAGCATATGAAGACTTCCCCATTAGAATGGGTGATAGAGAGCAATTTATTCCAATGTCCATAAAGGCATCTTAAGCAGAAGCCAAGGAGCACTTAGAGCTTGGGCAAACACTGAGGATGCCTCAGGGCTCCACTGCATCCTGGCCCATTGACAGCAATCCTGACTTTTGTCTTGCCACTGTTCTTTGATGACTCTGGAAGAGAGTAAGGCTAAAAACTTTGTGTAACTCTGACCTTTTAGTTAAAATATTACATACACTTACTACATACATACTACATACAAATAACTCTGACCTATTTAGTTAAAATACCACAATGTTGCTATCATTGTGTACAATTTTCTCCCCATTCTGTTTACTTCCCTTTGCATCATTTCATGTAAATTTTCCTTGGTCTTTCTTTGAAAATAAATGATAAACAATATGATAAAGTCTGGTGAGCTTTGATTTAATCATTTATACAATGTTGATATCACTTTGGGAAATAAAAAGACTACATTTTAGTTTTCCCATCATATAAAAAAGATAATATGATTTGAAAAATAGAGCTAAGGATTTGAAGTCATGAGACCTGTACCATATAACTAGTAAGCATTAGAACTTGGATTAGAACTCAGAACTCTTGATTTTGTTCCCAGAACTGTGTCTACCATAGTATTTTATCCTTCTCTCAATCCTAGTTTCCATTTCTATTTAAAAAATTATCATTGTTATTACTTTCCATAGCTGTTAAAAGGAAATTATTTAAATAGTTATATTATTATGAATTATTACAATTCTATATCAATTTTCTCTGTCCCCACATGATCCCCTGAGATATTTTAAAATATATTATATATTAAATCCCTCCACTAAATTTCCATTCTGATGGCTTATTGTGGCATGGAAAGATCCCTAGCTTCTCAAAATTATATGGATGAATCATAAATTCACTTAGTCTTTGATGAAATAGAAAGGCTTCTAATATATTCCTAGAAATGGCCTGTATGTCTATCTTTCAAGAACCAGTCTTTCTAAATCCCCTGAGACTCATTATCAGGAAGTTGGCCAGATTCCTGGCAATATAGCTAATTGAGTATAAGTATCTGATTTTAGTTAGTCTTAGTCACCCCAAAATAGCAATAACTATATCAAAGAATATAGAGTCAGAAAATAACAATGACAAAAAAGGAAAAAGGAAAAAAATTCCGAGATAAAATTTTAAAAAATCAGAAGGAAAAAATAATGCTCTGCTTTCTAGACAACTGTAAAAATAATAACCAATGAATTGATTATGGAAATAAACTGATTAGATACTCTACTTGCTGTGCTTACAAAGCATCCTCAGTTTATATAACTGAAGTGAAGCTCATAAGCAAACTTCTCTTCAGGGTCAGGCATAAGGATGTTAAGGAGATTCTTGTTATACAAAAATAAACTATGTATTGAGAAATAAGGATATAAAATGATTTCTAACTCTAAGGGATTCTAACTCCACCCAAAATAAAACTCCCTGGTTCCACAAGGAACTGCTACTCCTGTTTCCACAGGCTACATTGATCCTTCCTAATTTGACTAACCCCAATTTTTCCTATTCTACAATAAACTAACACTATTATCCTTATAAGAAGTATATAACTCTTAACTTTGTCTCTAAGTTATAAAAATAACAAAGGCTAGCTGGCTGAGCCTCAGCAAGAACCAAATTAGGAATCTGAGCTTTAGCAGACTCAAAAGACCAGGTCTTTCTTTGGTCTTCTCAGAGATAAAACAATCTATGAAATAGCAATAGGCAGTCACTAGTGTTTCCCAAGTAGGAAAAGGAGAATCACTCAGCTACTTCAGGTTTTTCCCTCCTTCTCCTTCTACCTTAGACAGTGAGAAGAGAAAAGAAGATGTCACCTCCTCCCAGCACTCTGAGAGAGACCAACTGACACTCCCAGAGACTAACTGCCACACAGAGAGAGTAAATGCCACAGAAAAATTGTAACACTGTCAACATTTGAAACTGACACTGTCTCAAATCTGTTTCAAACTCTAATTTTTTCTAAAAAAATTTAAGAATTTTCTGAAAAAGAAAATGGAACATACAAGATATCAAAATGAAATAATATAATAAAAATAGTGAATGTTATCAAAATTAAAAGATAGAAAAATTGGATCATTCAAGATCTCTAAAAATCAACAATTTAATTAATCAATTTAGACCTTGATGAGATAACTTAGAATGACAGATATAGGAATAGTTTCCTAATAAAACAAGTCAGAAAGCCAAAACATTGCTGAATCTTCTGGGAAATACCAGAAAACTTCCCATTAACATTATGGGACCAAAGTATGGCTTAATAGAATCTATGGGACATCAGCAGAGAAGAATTCCAAATTTAACTCATCTACCAATGTGATCATCATGTTCTTAAACCTTCAAATTCAATAAGGTAATGATTAACCTGGAAAAAGCAATTCAAATATCCAAAAGAACTCATTTGAAATAAGCTGGTTATCTATAATGAGTAGCAATTAAGGGAAAAAAAAGCTAGAATGTGATCATTAAAAAATAAAGAAAATTGACATATCCCAAAGTAATGTCTAACATACATGAGCAAACCATTTCATGATAAAATATGATTAATAGGTACACAGACTTAATGATCATAGTTCCTTAAGAAACTAGATGGTTTCTATCTATTAATGCAATTTTTACCACTACAACTCATGGAAACAGATTGCTAAAATGTGAATATGTAACAATCAACATCTGTGTAAGAGGTACTCATACAAAAGAAATTAAAGTTCTTTTGAAATATCAAGTATACATATATGTATATATAATAACTCTAATAATCATATGCATATTTATATAAATACATACATATAATAATTTTGATTATGAATACTTATAGAAAAATAGTTCAATTCTCCCCTTTTTTCCAAGACATTAATCTGTTCCATTTCATTTTTTGTTTGTTTTGTTTGGGACCAATAAAATATTCTGATGTTCATGTTTGCCTTTCCTCAGAATGCTGTTATTTTTAAAGAGAACTAGAAATATCATAGACTTTTAGGAGGCGTTCTAGTTCAACATGAATCTGGAAAACTATTCAAAATAACTTCTCTGAATTGAGAATATAATTTTGCACACTAGCCCTAAAAATTTAGAAACCTAAAAATACCTACAATAAGGATAAGACTAGATTATAAATCCATCATATCTTTCCTAGGCCCCAGCATATTTTCCATGAGGCTTCATTGCCTAATAATTACAAAATTTATACATCAGGTCAAAAACATAAGAGAAAAGAAGAGAGAGAGACAGAAAGTGACAGAGACAGAGACATTGACAGACAGAGAGAGAGAGAAAGTGTTGATTTTGGAGCCAAACTACCATCATAAATATGAGGAAGAGAAAAGAAGAAAGGAAAGGAGAGAGATAAAAATCAGAAATAGAAACTATTATTCCTCTCCTAATACTAGTTCCAATATAACTTAGCCATGTATAAATGAGTTCGACAAACAACACTTTCTTCCTCATGAGCATCTCTATAACCTGTCCCTTCATTTCCTCTGGAAATCGAAAGTAAAACTGCACTTGTTGCATTCCACATTTCTCCTAGATAAAATAGTTGTCAGTTTGAGTTTTAGTTATACAATCATGAGGAACCTGCCCTAGTTTTAAATAATTATCATCCCTAGCTAAACTTGCCTTAAAATAATATTTTGTCATATATATTTTTCTAGGCAAAGATGTTAACAATAATAATAGTAATAATCATCATAATTGCTCTAGTACTTTAACATGCCAGGCACTGAGTTTAATACTATACAATTATTATGTCATTTTAATCTTACACCAATCCTGGGAGGTAAGTACTATTATTATCACCATTTTACAGACAAGGAAACTGAGGCAAATGAGTTAAGTAGATTGCCCATGATTGTATGGTGAACAAGTATCTTAGGCCAGATTTGAACTCAGATTTTCCTGACTTCAAGCCTGGTATTCTATATTAGAACTTGGCCTATCATCTATATTAGAACTAAGGCCACATGGGTATGGCTTAAGGTTGTATATTGAAAGAGGTAGACATGAAGACTTCTAATAACTGAATTTTTAAGTTTCATTAACAACTGGCTAGGTGGTTCAGTAGATAGAGTGCTGGACTTGGAAATAGGAAGACCTGAGTTCAAATCTGCCTCAGACACTAGCTGTGTGGCCCTAGGCAAGTCACTTAGCCTCTCTTTACCTTAATCCACTAGAGAAGCAAATGGAAAATGACACTAATATCTTTGCCAAGAAATCCCCATGGGCACTACAACCACAGGATCACAAAGAGAATCAGATGACTAAACAACTTGCATCACATACATGGTTAGATGATTTATGTCAATTTCCCAAAGGTCCAAGCTTAATGATAAATGCTTGTTGATTGAGAAGTAGGCAGCAATGAGCAAGTATCTGCTTCAGTAGAGATAACCTAGTCAGCCTTCTTGAACCATCAATTTCCAATATTTCAATTTTTTCCCATTCCAGGTCAAAGTGTAAAGTGGAAGAGAGTGACTTTCTTCTAAAAGGCAGTAAAAAAATACAGAATGTATAATATGCATGGGAGACTGGAATAGAGAAGAATATTTTAAAAAATAGAATGTAGCCTTAATATTAAGCTAAGGATTTGTTTTTTTTTTCCTTCCAAATAGTAAGAAACTAAGTAAGATGTTAAGAAGGGGAGTAATAGGAGAGCATAATTAAAGTATCACATTAATATTTTAGTTATCACTGAGATACTGAAATAACATTTGAAGAAAAATAATCATATGGTGACAAGAAGAATCTTTCTGTTTTGCTCTTTTCCTGCTTTGTTTTTTCTTTTCTAATTCTTGCCGGTCTAGTAAGAACAAGCATCTGTCTGCTTCAGTCTTATGCATAACAATTCAGTAGAGTAAGAGATCTGTGATTTCAACAACGTATACTCTGCCAATGCAGTTCAAAACCTTTCCACACTTTAAAAGATTGTCTTTAAGAGTTAAATCAGGAAAATGCCAGTCCGGGATTCAAAGCTTGGTAAGACCTCCTAACATGCACCCTTTACAGATCTATCATCACCTTTTTGCCTTGAAACCATCTGCATTGAACATTAGTAAAGTGGCCCATTTCTTTAAAAAATCAGCTTCTCCAACTGATTGATGAGCCATCTTTCATGAGGATTAATTCTTTCCAAAGCACCTACAAGATGGAATTGGTCTCGAGTTGATTAGGAATGCACCAAAAAGTAAACTCCATACCTGCTGAAATTCTTGCAATATAATTAATTTTTAAACAATCATTCAAAAAGAACTTATGAAGTGCCTACTATGTGCAAGTATACTGGGCATACAAAGGTAAAACCAAACAGATCTGATTTCAAAAAGCTTACACTCTATTGGAAAAAGGGATAGGGAAGATACAACATTTAAAATGCAATACAAGCTCTCCCCAAAGTCGTATTTTTTAAAAATTCTTACCTTCTGTCTTGGACTTGATACTGAATATTGGTTCCAAGTTAGAAAAGTAGTAAGGGCTAAGAAATGGGGGTTAAGTGATTTGCCCTGGGTCACACAGCTAGGAAGTATTTGAGACAAGATTTGAACCCAGGTCATCTCCCCTCCAAGCCTGGTGCTCTGTCCATTGAGGCATCTCGCTGATGCTGTCCCCAAAGTTTTAATGTAATTTTAAGCTTTTAGAATTTAAAGCTACACTCAGTCTTTTAGGACACGTCTGATTTGAGAAGGGAAAAGAACATTAATTAACAATGAGATGAAGAAAGGTTTCTTATAGAAGATAACATTTAATTTGCCTTTCTCTAATCAAAAAGAATTTAGAACATTTTTCCTATTATTATTGATAGCTTTGATTTCTTCATCAGCAAAGTATTTATTCATATCCTTTGATATTTGTCAGTTGGTGAATGACTTGTATTCTTATAAATTTGATTTAGTTCTTTATATATTTGAGAAATGAGACCATTTTTTCTGAGAAATTTGTTATGAAAAAAAAAATTCCCACTTTGTTGTTTCCCTTCTAATCTTAGTTGCATTGGTTTTATTTGTACAAACCTTTTTATTTTAATATAATCAAAATTATTCATTTTACATCTTGAGAAGGTAATACTTGAGTTGAACAATGAATGATGGCAAAGATTACTAGGGGTCAAGGAGAGTGGATAAATCAAATCAACTTTTTTTAAACCTTTTCCTTCCATCTTGGAATCAATACTGTTTATTTGTTTGAAAACAGAAGAGCAATAAGGGCTAGGCAATTAAGTTAAGTGGGGTTAAGTGGCTTGCCCAGGGTTACACAGCTAGGAAGTGTCTGAAGCTAAATTTGAACCCAAGACCTCTTATATCCAGGCCTTGCTCTCAACCCACTTTAATCACCTAGCTGTCCATGTCAAATCAAATTTTAATAAAAGATGATTACTTTCAATAAACAGTGGTAATTGTTCTTAATCTTAATACAAAACATGAAGAAGAGCCTGGAAAAAATGGCATAAAGCAAAAAGATAAAACTTTGATCAGAATAGAGCATATGGGAAGCAAAGTAGCATGAATGTTAATGATAATTCTAGAACCAGACTATGAAGGACTTTACATACCAACTTGAAGAATTTGCATTTTATCTTAAAAGCAATAGAAAACCACTGAAGATATTGATTAAGGGAGTAAAATCATTAACCTGGAGCATTATTATTTTGGCAATCATGTAGAGCAGTAATTCTCAAAATTTTTACTTAGAACCCCTTTATACTGTGAATGTCCCCACTCAAGAATTTTTGTTTATGTGTAGTTTTATCTCTTGATATTGTAATAATAAAATGAAAATGTCTTAATATTATTATAAAAATAGTTTTGATCTTTTAGATTCCCTAAAAGGATCTTGGTGATACCAAAAAGTCCCCAAACCCCTCTTTGAGAACCACTAATGAATAGTATAGAAGATAGCTTGGAAAGGGAGGAGACCAGAAGTAGGAAATCCATTTAAGAGGCTCCTACAATATAGCCCACATTATAAAAAGGAGTGACATCCATGTAAGTGGAAAGAAAGAAATGGATAGGAAAGATATTGTAGAGGCACTGTTTATAAAACATGGCAGATGGTTCATTATAGAGGCTGAAGGAGAGGGAAGAATAGAAGGGTGCTTGGAAACTGCAACCTGGTTGATTTTAGCAGAAGCAGAAGTTTGAAGGAGAAACTATTTTAGGGACAGCAGTAGACAATGAGTTCTGTTTGGTACATGTTGAGAGGTTTAATGATCATTGAGGTAGAGATTTTTAGCAGGGACTTGATACTGGACTGCAGTGATAAGGAAAGACTAAAGATAGATACAAAGATTTAGAAGTCATCCATCTAGAAATGAAATTCCGGAGAGACAGAACGAGACTTGTAGTATACCTACAGTTGGGGAGCAGAACATGATTAATAGTCCAAAGGAGGCTGAGGAAGAACCAGAGGAAAAAAAAACAAAAAAGAGGAAAGTCATTAATATCAAATGAAGAAAAAAATACAAGAGGAGATTTGATGGGTCAGGGTGGTGGATGGTGGCAAAATCTGAAGAAAAAAAGTGAAGCATAAGAATTAAGAAGAAAATCAAAAGATTTAGCTATCATGAGACCATTGATGACACTGAAAAGGGAAGTATTACTTGAATGGCGGAATTGAAGATGGATTACAAAGAAAAGGCAATTTCTACTATACTATAGCTTCCTGACCTGTGAGAGAGAGCTCTGTGGAAAGACCAGAAAATAGGTAATATTGCTAAGGGTAAGTACACAACATAAAAGGTTGTTCAAAGAAATAAATGTGGAAAAAGTCAATAGAAAAACAGAAGTCCAAAAGCATGACAGCATACGATATTCCACCTGACATTTTCATGGCCCCAACCATCACCCCTTGTGGTGCAATAGTTTTTTATTCGATCTTTTAGGGAACTTAGACCTAATAAGCTATCTAGGTTTGCAATGGAAACAAAAGGGCAAATATGGTTGCTATATAGAATTCATGTAATTCAGAATTTACTGAAATGCAACTATTTGATAAAGCATGGAATACCAGTAGTTAGAGTCAAACCTAAATTGGGATACTGTGGGCTTCATCTAAGATTTGATTGGACAACTAGGTAGCACAGAGGATAGAGTGCAGGGACTGAAATAAAAAATATTCATCTTCCTGAATTCAAATCTGGCCTCAGACATTTACTAGCTATGGATTCTAGGTAAGTCACTTATCCATGTTTGCCTCAGTCTCCTCATTTGTAAAATGAGCTGGAGGGGAAATGGCAAACCATTCCAGTACCTTTGCCAAGAAAACCTCAAAGGGAAGAGTTGGACTGGATTGAAATGACTGAACAACAACCACAAAGATTAGATTATGGTCCCAAAACAGAAGATTTGTCCTTAAGTAGGAAATTAAAAGAACTTCTTATGCTAACAAGTGATTGTATTCATTTAAGGAAGAAGTCCGGAATTGGCTCTAGTGAAACAGTAAATTGATCAGAAGGAGAAAAGGAATTAATTTGATTGTCTCCTAAATTGCTTGGGTCAAGGGAAATGACTCTTCAGGAACCTGGCTACTTCAAAATAGGTCTCCCCTCTAGGGGAGTGGAATAGCCCTGGGGAAAGAGGCAGATCAGGAATTACACCCATTTTATTTATTAGACATCAGGAAATATTAATTCTTGAGATTAAAAAAACATTATTCCTGATTTCCAGAGATAACCTTCTTTTTAAAAATAACAAGACTATTCTACTCCTGTTCATCTTTGCCTTTCCAATCAATTCCTCCTTCTCCCTACCAGGAAATCTGAGTCACGTCAGTGGTAAACATTAAAATCAGGACTAAGAAGAAGGAAAAGAAATATTTATTAAATGTCTATCATGTGCCGTGAACTTTAGAAATACTATCTCGTTTGATCCTCACAATCCCCCTGGTAGGTCAGTGTTATTCTTATTTTACAGTTGAGGAGAATAATGCAAAGGTTAAGGCTTATACAGGCTCATTCAACTTGGAACTGTCTGATGCCACATTTGAACACAAGTCTTCTTCTTGACCCCAATTCCAGCACTTTATCCACTGTGCCACCTAGATACCTAACATCTTAGCTGCCAACAATCTCCCATTTCTGGGCAATGGACTGCATAGACTATCCTTCCTAATGACTGTGATCTGCTTCAAAGATCATAATGAATATTTTCTTAAGGACACTTTTTTTTTTTCAGTGCAACCATTTAAGTAACCATTTAGACTGGGACAGCCAAGTTTAATCTAGTTTGCTTTCTTTATGTAATTTCAAGCTGTATTTACTGACAAATCTCAGAGAAGCAGAAGAAAATCAAGGAGGAGGATATTATGTCACTGGAAAAAATTCCAGAAGGCTTCATAGTTTCTTGGGTTACTTATTTATAAAAAGTCAGTCAATATCAATCTGAGTCAAAATATTCCTCAAAGAATATTTTTTTTTGCAATTTGATTGCTTTTATAAAAGTCAAAATTTTAATTTAAGGTGCTAAACTATTACTAGGAATTATGAATGCTGAAAATCCAATAGCTAGTGAGCTCTGATGAGTTTAATAGTAGCAAAGCCTGATTATAAACCTAATAGTTCACCTGAAATCTCTTACAAATAATAGTCAAAGAAGAATTCTAAGGAGTTTCTTCATGTCATTTTTATTTTAATCATTTGAAGAATTCAAGATGACGGCATTAAAATAACAATAAATATTGCTTCATTTTTACCTTTTATATTACCTATTTTATACCTTAATTTATACCTTATCTACCATCATGAGTCATTTTCCAGACTTCAGGACTAGGCATTTAGGTGGTAAAGTGACTAAAACACTGTGCCTGGAATCAGGAAGACCTGAATTAAAATTCCATCTCAAATACTGGCTATATGGTCTTGGACAAGTCACTTAGCCTCTGCTTGCCAAAGTTTCTTCAACTGTAAAATTGGGATAATAAAAGTACTTACCTTTAAGGGTTGTTCTTGGGTTTAAATGAGATAACATTAGTAAAGCACCTTGCACATCATGGCTAATATGTAAATCGACAACTATTATTATTAATTTTGGAGCAGAGGAAAATCTATGTAGATCTGGTTTATTTTGAAATACAAACCAAGAGTTTAGGAGGCAAGGACTCATCTCTACTCAAATTTATTAAACAATATTCAAAAGTAAAGGAGCTTTCAAGAAACACAAAATCTAGAACATACATATATATATATATATATATATAAGACACATATTGCACAATAGTACATAAATCAGTTCCTGTAGAAAGACCCTTTTATTTCAGGTGAATAGAACTGGAACTTCATGATACTTCCAGTAAATACACACTTAACTCTATAAGAAAAGTCCTATAAGTTTATTAATCAAATTATCTAAAATAAGAAAAAATGGCTCAATGTAAGACCTATAGGAGAATGTCTTTGCCACCCCTGTATTAGTATTTTTTAGTATCTTAACTATTTAAGTATTTACAAATACTTTCCTAAGTAGTATTTGTAATATCATTATCATCAAAGAGGAAAGAAGGATACTAGAGGGAAAAAAAGGGGAACTGGCAGAGCCCAGGAGCAGGAAGGGAACCCAATCATCTGTATGATAAATGAATCATCTATTCTCTGGCTACAAAAAGCAGAGAAGCAACAGTCCAGGGAAGAGCAGCAGCACTAGTGCCTGCCTTTCATCCCTCCCCTGCTCAGAGGTAGAGCTTTCTTAGGAGCTCCATGTCATATTTTAAAATGTAATTCCTTCTTGTGTGAGTGGCTTACCAGTTGGGTCCTAGGAGCCGGGATTCTACGCTCATTCCTGACATTAGTTTTCCTGTCTTATTCTGGATAAATCCTCACCTCTCAGTAGCTCACTTTCCCCTACTGCTTCAGAAAAAAATACAAAGGTTTCAAAAAACGATTACATTTCAAAAATTCTCCGGGGAGTAAGTGGTAGCCTATTAATTGAAAGTATCAGTATATTAGTGTGCTAGCACATCCTGATTGGAATCTTCAGATGTCCTTAGCTATTAAACTTGGGAAGAAAGTGTCTAAGACAATAGTTATACAGCTCCTCATTGGGAATTCCAAATAACCATCCCTAAACAGCCAGTCTAGTGAAAGCAAATTACTAAATTATTAGAATCACAGACTGGGCAGTAGAAAAAAATCTTGTGTTTAAATGGAGTCCAGTTAGTCCATCAATAACTAAGCATTTATTAAGTTCCTAATATGCACCAGGTATTGTGTGGAAGGGAGAAAGGGGGGAAAAAAACAAAATAAAATGTTTTCTGCCCTCAATGAGGTCATATTCTAATGGAAAAAATTCACATTTCAAGTAACTAAATTGAATAAAACTTTTAACATATTCCAAAAGTAGGAAAGTGTTGACATGTTCACTTTAAAGCTGCTCAGGTAGAAAGAGGAAATTTAGTAGAAAAATGATGGCCGGCCGTGTACTTTGTCTGATTGGGTTTTGAATGCTCCTTTTCTTCGGACTGATACATTCAACTCTGTGAGTAAAGGAAATAATCTATGTTTCAATTAGAATTCCAGAGGCTGTTGAAGGCTCCAGTGGATTAATCATATGGCGGCTTTGGGGGGGAAAGATTTACTTAAAATCAAATTGATCTGTTGTTCTCATATCATCACTGGTAATCCATATTTACACTGCTTGAGGGTATCTGATGAGTAATAAATTGTCACCAGTGCTTCAGCGTGCCCGAGTCTAAAGTCACACTTGAAATGAGTTTAATATTTAGAGCCCCCTTCACAAAGTTCTGTTGCTTGCAGACAGTCGTAAACTTTTCAACAACAACAACAAAAACACCGCAGAAGATTCAGGATTTCATGGTAGCTGGGACCAGCTGTAAATTTTCTTCCCAGCACTTTGTGGGGGGAGAGGGAAGAAAACAGAAATGTTTCTTCAAACAAAAACAAAATAAAAATAAAACGAGTTTGGGGAAGGAGGAAATGAGGAGGAGGAGGAGAGAAATCAAGTAGCCACAGAAAGAAAATGCTTCTATCCATGGGGTTTTCAGCCTTGGTGGTGGTTCTTACCAGCACACACTGTGCCATGTCCGGCAGGGCATCACGGTGCTCTTTATTCTAATTTGTGTGCCCTATTAGGGGCACAGGCATTGTCTCTGGGGTCTGGGTTCCCTATTCTTCAAATAAAAAACAAAAAAGTCTCTGGCCACTGATATTTAAATACAGAATGCTTCATTTAAAGAACCCATAAGTCTGGCAGCTCCTTCCTGCCAAGAGAGTTGAAATCCTAATTTGATGCATAAAATGAGTATTTTAGGACAGTGAGGGGTTAATCTAGTCTGCCAGCCAAGTCAAGGGAAAGACTCTGACTCCCAGATGCCAGGGCTAGCAAAATTAATCCTGGAGCTTAGCATCTGGATCCTTCAACTGCCAAGTTTGCCCCAGTAGGTCCATTTCATCACTAGGGCAGATTAAAAGGGAATGATGGGCAGAAGCAAGTTCCGCACCACCAGCAACAGGAGGAAGAGGAAAAAAGTCATCCACAGAAATAGAGTCTGCCATTGCTTACATGTGCTAATGTGTACGGAAACAATGAACTTCTCCCCAAGCAGTATAAAACCTCACTTGCCTGATCTGTCTTTCTGTTTGTTGTTGGAAAACCGCTCTGAAGGTTGGGTGCTGCGGGATGGTGCACACTGGATAGGTCCAAGCTACCTTCAGGGTACCACCTGTCAAGTTTTCACCTGAACAGACAGGATTTTTAAATATGTTGGGGTTTTTTTTTTTTTGGTTTCTGGCTGTTGGCAACATTTTTCAGGGCATAGTTTTTTTTCTCCCTTTTTGGTTTGAACTTAACAGGAGAAGAAAATAAAACTTTTTTTTTTCATCTATATATTCTCTTGATCTTGAGGATTAGCTTAAGTTCTGGGTCTCTTTTTTTTTCTTAATGGCAAAGCTTAGAAATTTTTCAAATCACACATTTAAAATACAATTTCAGTTAATGAAATTATATACACACACATATATAAATATATATATATGTATATATATACATATATATATATATATATATATATATATATATATATTGGTGAGTTGTCCAATGCTGAGGAAAAAAAAAAAGCACATTGAATCTTACCTCTATTGTTCCAATGGGAGAGGAAAGGGCCCAGAAAGTAGGAGGGAAGGCCAACAGAATGGTCCTGATTTAGAGGGCAGAAACCTCAAAAAAAATAATGAGGTCCCAAGAGAGATGGGGTTCTGATGTAGGGAATTGAATAGTATTCCAAAGCTTCCATGAGATATGTTTTCCTTTTGACTGAAATATAAATGAAATGTGTTGAGGTCGTGGGTAAGGGAAAAGGAAGGGAGGGGAATCAATCAATGCAGAATGGAGGGAAGCATTTATTTAGGCTACAATTTTAATTTCTTTGCAGAGGGATATTAAATGATTTAAAGAGTAAAAAGGGGAAAAATGCCTGTGTCCCCAGGAAATAAATCAAGAATATGGACTCCTTTGCAGGAGCAGCTAGTCATTGAAGCTTGTGCTGACCCCATTGTTGTGTACCTTTAAAAAACAGAACATTGAATAGCTTCCATCTGAAACGCTTCAGAAAAATTCTGAAGATCACCTAGCAAGATAAGGTCTGGACATTGAGGTCCTTTCTTGAGCTAAACAGCCAAGCATTCAAACTCTGCTGAAGAGAATGCAACTCCAGTGGACTGACAACATTGTTAAAATGCCAAACATAAGTTTGACTATTTTAAACTGCCTGATTATTTGTCTACATTTGGCTATTTTATGGACCATTCACAGAAGGCAATCATTCTCCCAGAGGTCAGAAGAAATGATATAAGGACCCTCCAAAGGTCTCTCTAAGGACTTGGATGTCAGTTATGAGAAATGGGAGACTAACATAGGGATATCCATCATGGTGTGCTCACATAAAAGAAAATGTTGTACTCTATGTACAAAGCAAAATGGCAGAAACTCAGAAGAATCAGGAGATGCACAAATTTAGACATTTCTATCCCAAATGTTCCTATGAGCCATTTGTGCCCAACCTTCTGTGCCTGTACTGATCTATCAACCACAGCCAGAAGACACACTACTGTACATTCACCCCAACATAGTGACATCATTTTGGCTCTTTGAGCATGAAGGACAACAACTGTTTATTATTAGCCAATAATGAAAACGAATAACCAAGACTTGTCCCTTAATCTGAATCCTGCCATTCGAAGTAATGCATTCCTACCCTACCCTTCCTTTACTTCTCCAGCTGCTATCACTGTAGTTCACATCCTCAAGACTTCTCTGAACAATTACAATAGCCTCTCAACTAGTTTCTCTACCACTCTCTCTCTCTCTCTCTTTTAACAACTATCCTCTTAATTGTCTCCTTCCATGATCCATAGAATTTCTAGATCTTTCTAAAAGATACTGATCAAAAATCTCCCATCTTAGAAAAAAATAGATATAAAACTTCATTTTTTTTTTAATTGGGACAAACTCTCACCCTCACTCCCTCCCTGAGTTGGCAAGAAATCTGATTTAGATTTTACCTGTGTAATCATGTAAAACATCTTTCCATATTAATCATCTTGTGAAAGAGAACTCAAACAAATAAAAGTGAATATAGACCCCTTATCAGTTCTTTCTTTGAAGACAGATGGCATTTTTCATGAGTACTTGAGGATTTTCTTCGATCACTGTATATATGAATAGCCAAATCATTCACATATGTTCATCATATAATATTACTGTTACTGTATACAATGTTCTCTGGGTTCCTGCTCACTTACTTTGAATCAGTTCCTATAAGTCTTTCCAAGTTTTTCTTAAATTATCCTTTTGATGATTTCTTATCTACAATAGTGTTCTAGTACAATCATATGTCACAATTTGTTCAGTTATTCCCCAGATGATGGATATCCCCTCAGTTTCCAATTTTTTGCCACCACAAAAAGCTGCTCTAAATACTTTTGGACAAATGTGTCCTTTTTACTTTTTTTTTTACAAATCTCTCTGGGATATAGACCCAGTAGCAGTGTTGTTGGATCAAAAGGTATGCACAATTTTAAAACAAAGTCCATTAGACATAATTCCAAGTTGCTCTCCAGAATTGTTAGATCAGTTCAGAACTTCACCAGCAGTACATTAGTGTCTCCAATGGTAATCATTAAAGTTAAATGCTTATTGATTTAATTAAATCTATATTTCTCAACTTTGTATTCAAATTTCTCCAAATAATCCACTATATACATTGAATAGAACAGACAAATCAGACTACTTGATCTTCTCCAATTATGTCTCATATTTTCCCACATTTTCACCTTTTCTCATTCTGTTCCTTTAATCAATAATATAGTCAACCAAAAATCTGCACTCTCTGGGCACTGAGACCATCCTTTAGCTGCCTCCACCTCTCTAGCCCTTTCTCTCATTGGCAAATTTATTTCAGTCTCTACTCTTTAGCTCTTTTTTATATGCTATCTTACCCCATTAGAAGTAATTTCTTTGATGTAGAGAGGAGGCGGAGTCAAGATGGCGGTCTAGAAGGAGCAGAAGTTCAGACCTCTGAAAACCCTTCCTTACCAATCGCAAACTGAATGCTCCTAGGGGACTGAAAACCAAACTTAACAACAAGACAGAGCTAAGGAACCCTCCTACTGGACTTAATTCAAAAGGTACGCCCCCTGGAAAGCCGGAATCTGAGAACACTCAGGTTTAAGGGGAAGACAGAAGGAAGGTCCCAGGACCCATTCCCCCCTCCCACCCAGAGCTTTGAGATTCCAGCAGCAGCAGGAACTTCTGGGTGGGCAAAGGTGCTGGTCTGAAGGGCAAAGCTTGAGAGCAGGGCTGGCCAAGGTCAGAGCGTCCAACACAGATGGTGGGGAAGGAGCTAGAGAGGGAGCATAGACCTGGAAGCCTGGCCAGAGCTTTGGAGATCCTCCATATTTGCTCCAGGCTTCCAGGAAGTCTAGGACTCAGAGCACACCCAGTCAAACTGAGCTGAATTTAATCCCATTAAAAGTCTCCAGAACTCAGGGAAGCCCAGGCTCCCCACCCATGCTCATTAATTGCTGGATTTTAAGCCAATACAAAGCCTCCAGAGGACAGGGAAGCTCAAACCCCCAACAACCCTTCCCCAGAGACGACACCAAGAGATCTTCTGTTAAAGCTCCAAGAGAGGAGACTGATAGAAGCCCCCCAAAAACAAAAAATTAGAGGAACAAGAGCACAGACAAATACGGGGAGTAAAGAAGGGGTGAATTTGAGCAAACAACAGAAAAAGAAAGAAACTATAATAGACAGCTTCTACTCAGCAAATGGAAAAGAGGGGGAGAGATCAGCAAATGATAAATCAGAAATCCCAGTGAATTGGATACAGGCTATGGAAGAACTCAAAACACAAATAAGAGAGGCTGAAGACACTTGGAAAAAAAACTTAAAAATTGAGATAAGTCATCTGGAAACAGAGGCACTTGAACTAAAACAAAAAAAAAATAGTCTCTTGAAAGCCAAAATCCACCAGCTGGAAAATGAGGCAAAGGAGATGAAAGACAAGGTAAAAAGGATGAAAGATGATCTTCAAAGAAAATCAGACCAGAAAGAAAAGGATGACCAAAAAGCCAGAGATGAAATCCAATCTTTAAGAACCAGAATACAACAACTGGAATTAAGTGACCTCACAAGGCAGCAGGACACTATAAAACAAAACAAAAAGAATGAAAAAATTGAGGAAAATGTGAAGCATCTCATTCACAAAACAAATGATTTAGAAAATTGTTCAAGAAGAGACAATTGAAGAATCATTGGACTACCAGAAGACCACAAAAAAAGAAAAAGCCTGGACATAATATTAGAGGAAATTATTCAGGAAAACTGTCCTGATATCCTAGAATAAGAGGGGGAAATGGAGATTGAAAGAATCCACAGATCACCCCCTGTATTTAATCCCCAACTGACAACAACAGGAAATGTTATAGCCAAATTCAATAACTATGAGACCAAAGAAAAGATATTACAAGCTGCCAAGAAGAAGCCATTCAGATACCATGGAAACCTGTGAGGATAACACAGGATCTGTCTGCATCCACACTGAAGGGCCAAAAGGAATGGAATATGATATTCTGGAAAGCAAGGGAAATAGGTCTACAACAAAGAATATAATACCCATTAAAACTGACTATATTCTTACAGGAGAAAGTATGTTCATTTAACAAAATAGAAGAATTCCAAGCATTCATAAAGAAAAGAACAGACCTGAACAGAAAATTTGATGTCCAAGCACAGAACTCAAGAGAATCATCAAAAGGTAATTTAAAAAAGAGGGAAAAAACAAAAACAAAACAACAACAAAATTTTTTAAAGAGACTCAATAAGTTAAAATGATATATATATATATCCCTATAAGAAAAGAGGTCATTGGTAACTCTTAAAAACTGTTGCGATCACCTGGGCAGCTGGAAGAATTACACTTAGAAGCAACAGTGACAAAGTGTATAGGATGAAAGGACAAGACATAAATAGGTATATAGATATATGCATGCATAAATACATATACATGTGTGTGTGTATATATATATATATATATATATATATATATATATACACAACCAGAGCTAAAATAAAAAGAGGTTAATACTAAAAGAAATGGGAAAAGAAACAAATGGGGGTAAATTTATATGTCACAAAGAAGCTCATGGTGGGAGGGGGGAGAACATAGATACAGTGGAAGGGTAAAGAGGTTGGAGATAGGAAATACTCAACTCTTACCTGCTTTGAAACTGACCCAAAGAGGGAAGAACAACCCAATCCATTGGGGAAGAGAATAGAGTTGCGCCCTATAGGGGAGTAGAAGGGTAAAAAACAGACTGGTGGGGAGGGAAGAAGTATAAGGGAGGGAGAGGGTTGGGGGAAATTTTTAAAAAGACTACAGGGGAAAATAAGGGAGGGAATAAGAAGGGAAGGGGGTAAAAAGGGAAGTAAAATGGGGGGGGGACTAGGGGGACTGACTATGAATAAACATTGATGTAGAAGGAAATAGCGAAAGAAGAAAAGTCAGGACCAGGAGTAGAAATCAAAATGCTGGGAAATACGCAGCTAGTAATCATAACTCTGAATATGAATTGAATGAACTCACAAATAAAAAGCAAGCAAATACTAGAGTAGATTAGAATCCAAAACCCTACTAGATGCTGTCTGCAAGAAACACACATGAGGAAGGTAGATACACATAGGGTGAAAGTAAGAGAATAGAGCCAAATCTATTTTGTATCAACTGATAAAAAGAAGGCAGGAGTAGCAATCATGATATCTGACAAAGCCAAAGAAAAAAAAGAAATCTAGTTAAAAGAGATAGGGAAGGTAATTACATCCTGATAAAAGGCAGTATAGACAACGAGAAAATATTTGTACTCAATATGTATGCACCAAATGGCAGAGCATCCAAATTTCTAAAGGAGAAACTAGAGGAGATCAAGGATAAAATAGATAGAAAAACTATACTAGTGGGAGATTTGAACCTTCTCTATCCAAACTAGATAAATCAAACTAAAAAATTAATAAGAAAGAGGTGAGAGAAGCAAATGAAATCTTAGAAAAATTAGAGATAGTAGACATATGGAGAAAAATAAATAGGGACAAAAAGGAATACACCTTCTTTTCAGCAGTACATGGTACATTCACAAAAATTGACCATGTATTAGGGCACAAAATCATTACAAACAAGTGCAAAAGGACAGAAATAATAAATGCAACCTTCTCAGACCACAATGCAATAAAAATAATAATTACTAAGAGTACATGGATAGATAAATCAAAAATTAACTGGAAATTAAACAATATGATTCTCCAAAACCGGCTAGTTAAAGAACAAATCTTAGAAACAATTAATAACTTCATTGAAGAAAAAGACAATGGTGAGACATCCTTTCAAAACCTATAGGATGCAGCCAAAGCAATACTCAGGGGGAAATTAATATCCTTGAGTTCATATATAAACAAATTAAGAAGAGCAGAGGTCAATGAATTGGGCATGCAAATTAAAAAACTAGAAAGTGAACAAATTAAAAATCCTCAGATGAAGACTAAATTAGAAATCCTAAAAATCAAAGGAGAAACTAATAAAATTGAAAGTCAAAGAACTATTGATTTAATAAATAAGACTAGAAGCTGGTACTTTGAAAAAACAAATAAAATAGACAACATACTAGTCAGTCTAATTAAAAAAAGGAAACAAAAAAACAAATTGACAGTATCCAAGATGAAAAGGGAGACCTCACCTCTAATGAACAAGAAATCAAGGCAATCATTAAAAACTACTATGCCCAATTATATAGCAACAAATATGGCAATCTAAGTAATATGGATGAATACTTACAAAAATATGAATTGCCTAGACTAAAAGAAGAAGAAATGAATTACCTAAACAACCCCATATCAGAAAAAGAAATTGAACAAGCCATCAAAGAACTCCCTAAGAAAAAATCCCCAGGTCCAGATGGATTCACAAATGAATTCTATCAAACATTCAAAGAACAGTTAATCCAAATATTATACAAACTATTTGACAGAATAAGCCAAGAAGGGGTTCTACCAAATTCTTTTTATGACACAAACATGGTACTTATCCCAAAGCCAGGCAGGTTAAAAACAGAGAAAGAAAACTATAGACCAATCTCCCTAATGAATATAGATGCAAAAATCTTAAATAGGATACTAGCAAAAAGACTCCAGCAAGTCATCACAAGTGTTATCCACTATGATCAGGTAGTATTCATACCAGGAATTCAAGGATGGTTCAATATTAGGAAAACCATCCACATAATTGACCATATCAACAAGCAAACCGACAAAAATCAGATGATTATCTCAATAGATGCAGAAAAAGCCTTTGATAAAAATACAACACCCATTCCTATTGAAAACACTAGAAAGTATAGGAATAGAGGGGCCTTTCCTAAAAATAATAAACAGTATATATCTAAAACCATCAGCAAATATCATCTGCAATGGGGATAAACTTGAAGCCTTCCCAATAAGATCAGGAGTGAAACAAGTATGCCCATTATCACCTCTATTATTTAACATTGTACTAGAAACACTAGCAGTAGCAATTAGAGAAGAAAAAGAAATCGAAGGTATTAAAATTGGCAATGAGGAGAACAAGCTGTCACTCTTTGTGGATGATATGATGATTTACTTAAAGAATCCTAGGGAATCAACCAAAAAGCTAATCGAAATAATCAACAACTTTAGCAAAGTTGCAGGACACAAATAAACCCGCATAAGTCATCAGCATTTCTAGTTCAGCAGCAAGAATTAGAAAGAGAAATTCCATTTAAAGTCACCAGAGACAATATAAAATACTTAGGAATCTATCTCCCAAGACAAACACAGGAACTATATGAACACAACTATAAAACACTCTCCACACAATTAAAACTAGATCTAAACAATTGGAAAAACATTGATTGCTCATGAGTGGACAAGCTAACATAATAAAAATGACCATCCTACCCAAACTTATCTATCTATTTAGTGTCATATCCATTGAACTACCCAAAAAGTTTTTTTACTGAATTAGAGAAAACCATAACAAAGTTCATTTGGAAGAACAAAGGATCAAGGATATCCAGGGAAATAATGAAAAAAAAAATACAAAGGAAGGTGGCCTTGCAGTCCCAGATCTCAAACTATATTACAAAGCAGTGGTCATCAAAACAATTTGGTACTGGCTAAGAGGAGGATCAGTGGAATACACTTGGGGTAAATGACCTCAGCAAGACTGTCTATGACAAACCCAAAGACCCCAGATTTTGGGACAAAAATCCACTATTTGATAAAAACTTCTGGGAAAATTGGAAGACAGTGTGGGAGAGATTAGGTTTGGATCAACACCTCACACCCTACACCAAGATAAACTCAGAATATGAAGAAGGAAACTATAAATACAATAGGTGAACACAGAATAGTATACTTGTCAGACCTTTGGGAAGGGAAAGATTTTAAAACCAAGCAAGACTTAGAAAGAGTCACAAAATGTAAAATAAATAATTTTGACTACATCAAATTAAAAAGGGTTTGTACAAACAAAACCAATGTAACTAAAATTAGAAGGGAAGCAACAAATTGGGAAACAATTTTCATAACAAAATCCTCTGACAAAGGTCTAATTACTCAAATTTATAAAGAGCTAAACCAGTTGTACAAAAAAATCAAGCCATTCTCCAATTTAAAAATGGGAAAGGGACATGAATAGGAAGTTTTCAGTAAATCTCCTATAATCAGAGAGATGCAAATCAAAACAACTCTGAGGTATCACCTCATACATAGCAGATTGGCTAACATGACAGCAAAGGAAAGTAATGAATGCTCAAGAGGATGTGACAAAGTAGGGACATTAATTCATTGTTGCTGGAGTTGTGAATTGATCCAACCATTCTGGAGGGCAATTTGGAAATATGGCCAAAGTCTGCCCTTTGATCCAGCCATAGCACTGCTGGGTTTGTACCCCAAAGAGATAATAAGAAAAAATACATATAGAAGAATATTCATAGCTATGCTCTTTGTGGTGGCCAAAAATTGGAAAATGAGGGGATGCCCTTCAATTGGGGAATGGCTGAACAAATTGTGGTATATGTTGGTGATGGAATACTACTGTGCTAAAAGGAATAATGAACTGGAGGAATTCCGTGGAGACTGGAACAACCTCCAGGAGGTGATGTGGAAGGAGAGGAGCAAAACCAGGAGAACATTGTACACAGAGACTGATACACTGTGGTACAATCAAATGTAATGTGATGGACTTCTCCATTAATGGCTTTACAATGTCCATGAACAATCTGCAGGGATCTATAAGAAAAAAAAAACAACAACTATCCTCAAGCAGAGGACAAACAGGGGGAGTAAAAACACCTAGGAAAAGCAACTGTTTGACTACAGAGGTTGAGGGGACATGATGGAGGAGAGGCTAAATGAGCGCCCTAATGCAAAAACCAACAACAAGGAAATGGGTTCGGAGCAAGGACACATGTGATACCCAGAGGAATCGCCAGTCTGCTAGGGAAGGGGTAGCAGGGGAGGGGGGGAGGAAAAGAAAATGATCTTTGTTTCCAATGAATAATGTATGAAAATGACCAAATAAAATAATATTTTAAAAACTTAAAAAAAGAAAGAATTTCTTTG
This sequence comes from Monodelphis domestica, assembly GCF_027887165.1. Classification (NCBI taxonomy): domain Eukaryota; kingdom Metazoa; phylum Chordata; class Mammalia; order Didelphimorphia; family Didelphidae; genus Monodelphis; species Monodelphis domestica. Next base: position 108,189,101 of record NC_077234.1, read on the forward strand.
TGAAGATTGAAGCTGACTTTTACTTTTTCATTTTATTTTTCTTGCTTTTTTTTTTTTTGCAACATGGCTAATGTGGAAATATATTTTCATGACCTGGAGTGTATAACTGATAGCATACTGTTTGCCATCTCAATGTGTAGAAGATGAGTTAGAGGGAGGGAGAAAATTTGGAACTCAATTTTTTAAGCTAAAATTTAATTAAATTTTTAAATTAAAAAGAACATAATCCACACCCAAAGGAAAAAAGAAAAAGAAATAAGCTCTTGGATAGCAAAAGTTGTTTTGATTTTGTTTTTTTTTGTTTTCTGACTTGTATTTATATCATTGCTTAGGACTGTTCTTCATACCTGTTGTTCTTCTGTTCATTTCAGTTTTAGTCTTGTTTGACTTTTCACAACTCCATTTGGGTCTTTCTTGGCAAAGATACTGAAGTAGTTTGCCATTTCCTTCCCCAACTCATTTTACAGATGAGGAAACTAAGGCAAACAGGTTAAGTGACTTTCCTGGTGTACCTTCAATAGTCTCTTGAGCTAAATTTGATCTCAGGTCTTTCTGATTCTAAGCCTCATACTCTATTTATTATGCCACCTCACTGCCCTCTGTAAAAATTAAAATTAGATCTCAATAATAAATATATTTTATTTTTGGAGGTTTGTTAATGATCATTAGAAATAAAGGAATAAAAGGGATACAAAATAAAGAGCATGTGCCCATGGCTGATCAGTCAGTTCACAAGCCACCATGCTTAAAACATCCAAGTCAAAGAGCAAGAAAGTGAGAGGACTGCTCACTCAATTTATTTCCTGCCTATAGGAAGTACATAACAACAGGAAGTCAGTGGACTCCTGGGAAATGCAGTTTTTAGGGTAACAGATTTCCAATTACACACCTCCTCACACCTAACAAGTGCTTAATAAATTCCTGCTGACTTGTTAACTTGGCTTGACTTCCCATCCACTGAGAGCCATCTTAAATACTCTTTTATCCTTAAAATCTTTTCTGATATCCCTGCTGTGATTTTATCTTTCCCTCCATTGAATCCCTGTGGCAATGTATACCTCTCTTAAGGCACTAATCTTTTGCCTTATTTGTGTAAAAGTGCTATGCTAAAACCATCCATTCTAACTCTTTAAGGGAAGAAACTGACTTCCCCACATCCATAATTCTCATAGTGTCTCAGAATGCCAAAACATATTGGGTATCCTATGAATACATGCATGGAAAAGACATGCATGGAGAACCATATCTCATATTACCTTTATAAAAAAAAGTGGCTCAAATTTGAGCATAATAATAAATCGTTGATAAATTGCTATTTCCAAATTTTCAAAATAATCTCTTAGATTCAACCTAAGTAAATTTCTGAATGGCATCATGGTTATTAATATGTGTTCACCATTAGAGAACTACAGAAACAAATAGTCCCCTCCAAAGATGCCTCTTCTGAAAACTGATGTATCCAAGTCCAAATGGGATTAACTATTTATTGCAGATTGAAAATTGATAGTATTAAATTAGTGTTTCTACTCAAAAATAATATTTAACATTGCTCTTATACTTTAGGGTTCACAAAACCATTTACCTAAACTTCTTCAAAAATCTCTATTTCCTCAACTGTAAAATGGAAATAATAGCAGCACCTACCTCCCACAACTGATAAGATGATAATTATAAAGAATTTTTTTTAGCAGAGTGCCTGGCACAAAGTAGGTATCATATAAATAAGGGGAATATTTCTCCTACTTCCAATTTGTATCTCTGGAACTTTGCACATAATAAAGGCTTAATGAATGCTTTTCATCCATAATTCACTTCACTAGGAGTTGGAAAACCTTTGTCTAACACAAATCATCTCTGAGCTGTGGTTTCCTCTGTAAAATGAAACAAATAACACCTGCCTTCTTAAAGTCACAAAATAGTTGTGAGACTTAAAGGGGACAATATAAGTGAAAGCCTTTGAACACTGTGGGATAGTATACATATATAGAGTATTTTTTTTTTCTTATCCTGGAGGTGATAAGGAGTTTATTGGCCATCTTGGCAGCTGAGTGGAGAATGGACGGCATCATGGAGAGCATTTACTCAGGCCAACTTACCAGCAGGCTATTGCAATAATCCAGGTGTGAGGTAATGAAAGACTGCACCAGGATGCTGGCAATATCTAATTGTAAACACCCTGAAGGCAGACACTGGTGTCTAATTCCATTTTTTTTTTAAGAGCTGGCTAAGCATCTGGGCTCTCCTTATTTTTTAAATTATTTTTTTTTCCAGATTGCACATCAATACAATTTTTAATGATCATTTTCTGTCATGTTCTCTCCCTCACTCCCACTCCTCTATTATATAACATTATTAGAAGTATTATCATTGCATATGGTTTTAAACAAAGGAAAAGATATTGCTGCATTGTTTCATTTTTCGTGAATATAGAAAAAAATCCCCTCGAAGCTTCATCACAAGTCACTTGAAAGCTTGTTAAAATCCTTTGTCTTTAGCACCATCTAGACTCCAACATGATGCTGAAATTGCAAAGACAAGATCTCCCAGCAACAGTACAAACTGCATAAAGAATGTGATACACTTACATGACAACAAGGAGGATGCCACCATCGACAAGCATTAGAGGCAAAAGGACTTTGGAAGGAAAGTTTTTGTCTCTTGATTCAAAGATAATCAAATCAGTAGCATTTCTAAAAGAAACACAAATTTGTTGCTCTGATCAAAATAAAACATTTCCTTTGAAAACAAGTTGGGGAGATCTGGGTTAAGGTTATGCTATCCATCTAAAGAAAAATGCATTAAGTATTATTTTCCATAAAAATGCAGTGCTAATTATTCCAGGTTAGCAGTTCAGCAGCCAAAGTATCAGTTCACAGCCTTGAAAGAGAATAAATAAGTACAACAAGACTAAAAAGGTTCACCAAAATACCACAATTACCAAGATCTAAAATAAATTTAATTCATTGAAATTGAAAGGATTATATTAGAAAATAAGTATTGTTTTATTAGTTTAGGGATGAGAAATAAAGTGGCTGACTTGAGAAAAGAACTGGAGTTTGAAGCAGAGCTGAGTGTTAATTTTAACTTGACAGTTATAACCATTTTTCTATGTCAATTTCTTTCTCTGGTAGTTAGGAGTTGGTCTCTTGCAGTTGGCAGAGACACACATGCTCAGAGACTCTCTCAGGGCTGGAGGAGGTAATATCTTTGCCACTCTCTGTCTGAAGGAAATATCTGAAGGAGCTCAGTGTTTTCCTTTCCCAACTTGGGAAACACTATTGAATATCTATTGTAGGTTTTATAGGTTGTTTAACTCTGAGAAGACCAAAGAAAAACCTGGTCTTTGGTTTGGACTAAGACTCAGAGTCCTAACTTGATTTTTGTTGAGACTCAACCAGCTAGCCTTTGCTATTTTATTATTTGAAGGCAAAGTTAAGATTTACAAGGATAATAGCGGTAGTTTTTATTTAGATAGTATAAATTTGGGTTAGTCAGATCAGGGAGGAGTAGTACAGCCTGTGAAACACAGGAGAAGCGGTTCCTTATGGAATCTGGGAGTTTATTTGGGTGGATTTAGAATCCCTTAGAATTAGAAATCCTTTATTTATCCTTATATATTTCAATAAATACTTTATTTTTATATTAAGAGTCTCTTTAGCATCCTTGCACCTGGCCCTGAAGGGAATTTCACATTTAGACTTGACTTCATCACTGAAGATACTTTTGATTACCTCTATCAAAAGTATCCAAACAGTTTTGAACAGTTTTGCACCTATATTTGGAACAGTTTTTCCATCTAAATATTTTATTTTTACAACTTGCCAAATTTATTTTTACACCATAGAATATGCCCAACTTGTCTCTGATAGTGGTAGGGTAGTTTAGTATTCACTTATAAACTGTCCAATTCTCTAAATATGACTTTTTCTTCTTCTTTATTTGAATCAGGAATTTCATGCCCAGAGCCACAGGTTCCATTTTTATGACAAGTGGTTTCCAGTGTTAGACCAAGTCTCCACATGAAGACAACATCCCTAGGATAATTTATAATGAACAGTGATACCTTTATTTTTATAGTATAAAGTACGTCATCTGAGAAGCCTATGAACAGGGGGCAGTTAGGTGACTCAGTGGATAGAGAGTCAGACCTGGAGATAGGAGGCTTAAATCTGTCTTCATAATTTTCTAGCTATGTGATCCTGGGCAAGTCACTTAATCCTAGTTATCTAGTTCAATACTTATTATTGATCCTTAGACAAAAAGTAAGAGGTTTATGAAGAAGAAGAAAGAAGAAAGAAGGAGAAAGAAGAAAGAAGGAGAAAGAAGAAAGAAGGAGAAAGGAGAAAGGAGGAGAAAGGAGGAGAAAGGAGGAGAAAGGAGGAGAAAGGAGGAGAAAGGAGAAAGGAGATGATAGAAGATAGAAGATAGAAGAAGAAGGAGAAGAAGGAGAAGAAGGAGAAGAAGGAGAAGAAGGAGAAGGAGAAGAAGGAGAAGAAAGAGAAGAAGAAGAAAGAAGTTTATGACCAGAAAAGTGTTGAGTCAGTCACAAAGGGAGAGAGGAAGACAACTAATGCACAGTCCATGAGTTACAGTGGATTCGACAAAAGTAAAAAGAAAGCAAGGAATGGTCTCCATCCAGCAGATTGAGTAGGCTTGCTGGAATGAATGTAGTACATGGATGAGATTTATGTTGGATGACTAGGCATGCCTGGATTGTTGGAGAGAATGTCCACTTGGATGACATCATTAATCTATTTGGTTTTCCATTATTAGATGGTTTCCACATGTTCAGAGGAGATAAGCACAGAAAGAGTAATGATTCACCCAAAGCAGAGGCTGACAGCCTTTTAAGAGGCAATTTTTTTACAATGTTTTTAAAATATTACTTTTTGAGGACCTGAATTTTATATCACAAAGAATATATATATATAAATGTATGTTTGTATGCATACACACACACAAGGTGCCCCCAAAGTCTAAGTGTCATTTTATGCTATTAAACTACTGACTTAAAATAACACTACAACTTTTGAGACACTTTGTATGCATGTATGTATATGTATGTGTGTGTGTGTGTGTGTGTGTACACACAGATCTATCTACCCATCTACATATGTTGCTTTAAACTTGTTGGAAAGAGATTTGAATTTATACAAAATAGCACAACACAAACACAACGTCAAAAAAAAAATTGGTTATTTTCTCCAGAAGGCCCTTGTTACATTGGATATGTGTGACTGAAAATCTGTTAGAGGGCTAAGAAAAGCTCCTATAGCCATCCCTAAATAGAATATTAGTATAATGATTTTATCAAACTAGCTAATTTTAAAGGAAACCAGCCAAAAAATAAAATAATAATAATAATCAGCCTCTAGCCCTGAGGGAAAAAGTCTGGGGCTCCCTCTTTCTTCTGGGATAAAATACAAGTGAGTCTGTTTGGCATTTTGAACTCTTCACAACCTGGCTCCTGCCTACTTTTCTAGACTGGCTTGTTATTTCTCTCCTTCGCTCACTCTATGTTCTAGTCAAATTAGATGATGGACTGTTCCCTATATAACTTTCCATCTCCTGCCTCTCTGCCTTTATAGAAGCTGTTCACCAGAGATGGAAGGATCCTCTTTCTTTTCTCAGGGTCTTGAAATTTCTCACTCCATACAAAGTCATATAAAAAATGCTACCTCCCATAGGAAGTTTCCAGGACACTATCTTTAACTATTTTTACTGCTTCCCCTCTTGCAAATTAATTTTCTATGTACTTTGCATTTACTTGTAAATGTACATTGTTTCCCCTCAGGAAAATATAAGCTCTTTGAAGGCAGAGACTATTTCAATTTCATTTTTGTCTATGATTTACCGATACTTGGTATTGTGCCTAGCCCATACATGGCACTCAATATATGATTAAATCAAATTGAGTTTTGCAACAGTATCAGTACCATTCGCCAATGTCCTACCTTCCAAATAAAAAACACCATTAAAGCTTCAACCTGATATAGACAGGGTTTTATGGATAAACATAATCAAATATTTAGCCTACTCATATTTTAATGTTGACTCAGTATTTTGCTAATTTTCTGAAAAAGTCACAATTTCATTGAGATAAAAAAAAGAAACTATTGGGCTTTATGGAGGTCATATAACAGCTATTTATTTTAAGTTACTGATAGGCAACAGAAAATATCTTCTTGGAATAAAATATCAGTATTTGAGTTTTGGGGAAGAGCATTCCATAATATGCATGATATATGTTACTGGAAGCACACAAGGGGGAAGGATCCTGAGCACATAAATGATATTGTCAGTTTATCAAACCTTCTGCTGATCAATTCCCCTCAAGCTCACATTTCAAACTGCTTGTCTTGAACTCCCTTTATATTTCCTAGGTACCAGATCTTGGCTGGATATGTTAACTCAGTTCTTCTATTTTTATTTTATTTCTTCTATTTTCATTTCATTAATGACTTTGATCCTTGACTCTTTCCTTACAAGTCAGTTTTTGATTCTAATTCAGCTCTTTCTCTTTAAGGAATTGCTCAGTCCTTGATTGTGTATTATATTTTCTAGATTTTATGGTCATTGAAGTTGGGTCATAAAGATTCCTATATTAGCAATAAAAGAAGATTTGATGTGCAAAGGGTTAGTAGGGTTATAGAAAAATATTGAAATCTTTTGCTCATGACATCAACAGTGCATTGGATCTCCATTTATTCTTTGACATAAAATAATTAGACAAACAATATTACTTAATCCTATGTTAGTGATTGCATCACAATGCTATAAAGTATTTTTTAAATTCACTGTTCCAAAAAAGGTAATTATTACTTAATTATTTTTATAATAGACATATTATTGTGATTTGGCCAAAAAATTTTATGACCTTGTAAGCTGCAGGCTTTAATTCATAGTAACAGACCAAAAAGTGAATTCTGTCCTTTCTTGAGATCTATCTTATTACTTGAGACCCTGACACAGTCTAGTATAACTCTTTCCAATCATGTTTCTAAATTTCTAACTAGCCAAGTCTAACGACATCACTGAGACAGAGAAACAGAAGCTGATGACAGCAAGACTCTTTCCCTGCACTGCCAATATGATTACGGTTAAAGTATCACTAAATTACATGTATCCAGTTTGAAGGGGCCTCTGAAATTTTCTAGTCTATTCCTTGCCTAAAGCATGAATCTTACTGTTAATATTTTTGAACAATTAGCTGTCCAGCCTCTGCTAGGAGACATCCCAGTTTGGAGAATTTTCTCAAACCTTGACAATACAGTGCTTTTTTGGACTCCTTTGATTATTTTTGTTTTTTCTTATATAGAGGCATAATCTGCCTTTCAAAACTTTGCCTATTTATTATTCCTAGTTATTCTTCTCAGGCTTAAGCAAAAAATATCTAATAGTCCTCCATTTGATAATTTGTCATATCCTTAAAGACAGTTATTATATCCCCTTAACTTTTCTCCTCTTTAGACCAACAATTTCTAGGGCTTTCAAATAACTTTCAAGTGAACATGGTTTCCAGATCCTCACAACATCCTAGCTCCTTTCCTCTGGATGGGCCCCAGCTAGTCAATGTCTACTGTAAAGTATGATGCTTGGGAATGAACATTATACTTCTGTCAACACAACCTGGCATTATATTCACTTTTTTTTTTTTTTTTTTTTTTTTTTTTTTTTTTGATTTTCTAGTGCTGGTATTTATTGACTACCGTGCAGAAGGGCTATCTTTCTATTCACATCAAACCTTTTTTTTTTTTTAATGTCTGTGGTCCTGATTTGGGGAGTTGAGCTTCTTGTAAATATTTATTTCTGTTGAGGCAAAAGACAGACTAACAGAGATGACCCTCCCACCCCAATATAGGAGCAAGGGAGATAGCCACCAACCCAACTTTCCTCCTTGGTTTCATTCAATTTCTCTTCTCTTTGAGGACAAATCAGATTTTGCTTGTGAAGATGGAGGGTGGGGGTGGGGAAAATGCTCAGTCTAAAGGCCTTAGAATGGTCTGAGGGAACAGAGCTAGTTGGGTTGGGCCAGGGCAGAATGAATGCTGCATGGAGGAAGTAGGACAGAGAATTATGTGCTGTTTATTGCCAAAAATGATTTTTTTAAACAACCCTGCTCATCAATAAAGGACCCTTACTATCTGATTTGCTTTTCTGATTTGTCACTCAAATAGGGCCATAATAAACTCTTGACATTGTACTTCCCTTTAAACCCAGTGGTGTTGGGTCAGAAAACATTGAAGGATGCCTGCTTTCTTTTTAGCTAAGTGATCAACCTCCAGTTAGCATTGAGCGATTTGAGAGGCAGCTAGGAGGCTCAGTGGGACCTGGGTTCAAATCTGCTCTCAGACACTTTCTGTGTGACCCAGGGCAAGTCACTTGACCCCAACTGCCTAGTTCTTAACCACTCTTCTGCCTTAAAAGTGATATTTTGTATTGATTCTAAGACAAGGTAAGAGTTGTTTGTTTTTTAAAGTGATTTGGAGTTGAGAAGGCAGTGGGCCCAACCTGGGGGACTGGTAAGGAAGTAATGGGACGAGCAAGCCTAGGAGAAAACACTGTACCCAATAAAAGCTCAACCCCAGGCAGCTAAAGCACCATCAGAGAGTAACTCCCAGAAAAATTGGGCCTACAATTCAGGGAAGAGAATTTTCCCTAATGCTGCCAACAAAGTAACAGTAGAATGCCCGAGAAAGGCCCAGTCTAGCCATAAGGTTATTTATAAGGACTTAATAAATATGTGCCTACTCACCTCATCTTCTAAAACCTTTGCTCATCCCCAGCAGAGAAAAGGTTTTTTTTTTATTTGCTGTTCATTCTAAGGGAACAAATCAACCCAAGCTGACCAGGATGAAACTTTGTGGGAAGTGAAGCTTCTCACCTCTCCTTCCCATTGATTGCTTCCTGGGTGAATTACATCCCAAACTGACAACAGGCTTAAAAGCTGCAATGTGCTAGCCAGGACTTTCAAGAGGCTAAATTTTAGTCCACTTTCCAGTGGCAAACGGAAAGTCAGTTTAGAAGTCTCTCCATTATCCTCAAGCTCCGTTTCTGATAGAAATGGCTACTGCTAGTTTATAGTCAGGACATCACTCTGGATCTCGTGGGTTAGCTGGGTCTGAAGGTCACTCAACTTCTTCTTCAAACCAGACAAAGCAGAAAGGACGATGGTTTCAGGGCGAAGAGAGCCACAGGATTCCACATTGTAGTAGAACCTCTCTGGTTTGCCATTGGGGTCATAGGGAGCTTGGGCTTCATCTTCGTCAATCTCAGAGTACTCACTCTTTGGCCATTCTTCTGGCTTTGGGTAGACTGTATGCCTCAGAGCATTATCTGGGTCATACTCAAAGGCTACTCCAGCTGTAGGGTTCCATTTAGCATGCTCCTTGCCAAAGCCCTTTTTAGCATAGGCTCGTAATCTCAGTTCCTGGCCTTTCCGGAGTTTGACAATGAGGATGTCATCCTGTTCCACATAGTCACTGGGGTCATTGTCTCTACTCCGGGATGTCACCGGAATGACTCGAGGGGTATTAGAAATGAGATCCCGAGATGTGACATGGCGGGTCTGGTCTTCATTGCAACGGACATCAAGCGTAAACTCTACTGAGCACTCAGGGCAAAACTCTTCACACGTACAGTCCCTGGAGTATTGCAGCTTATCTACAATGTCATCACTTGTAAGAGGGATTAATCCAAGTCGGTGGGCAATGAACTCATCATGAAGAACTGAAGAGTTGGCATCAATCTGGACCCAGTCTATGGCTATGATGGGCACCTCGGCGATGAAGACTCTACGGATGGAATTGGCCACTGCCAGGTCCGTATTCTCGATAATAAACTTGACGTTCTCGTCCGTGAGCTCGGTGATTCGCACCGTAGGCTGGTTGGCGTAAGGCATAGCGACTGAAAAAGGTCCCGGCCTCCACGTTCGATTCCTCGGTTCTCTATATTCACTTTTTTAAGCTACTAGTCCATATTCTTGGCTCATATCAACCTTTTTGTCCTCCAGAACTCCTAGGTATTTATTTTTTTCCACACAAACTGCTTCCATAGCACATCTTCATATCCTATATTCTATACACAAAGATTTTTAGTTTTGTCTTTCTTTCTTCCCTAGAGTACAACCATTTATTATTTCTTGTTGAATTTTATATGTTTAGCTTTAGCCCAATATGCACAGGATCAGAGGACCATAGGACTAAGATCTGGAAGGAACCTCAGAAGTTTTGTTGCAGTGAGATGTGAGTGCAGGTTGGAAATCCTATTACCAGGTTATTGTAATAATTAGGGATGCTGGCAATGAGGACTGAAACTGGAAAGAGGACAATAGGAACCGAAAGGCAATGTTAGATATGAGAATGAAGGAAAGGCTAAAAAAAGAAAACACTAAATTTAAGGAAATATGAAAATGGATTATGGTTGGTGCCAGAAATGGAAAGTGAAAAACACAAGTTTTGGAGGAAATAGTAAGATTCTTTTGTTCATACAAGTGGATATGGCCAGCCAGACATATAATATGAGTTTAGCATTCCAATCAGGCCAAGAATGATTTTATTGATTATGATTACCTTCAAAAAAGTGATGGAGTCTCAGGAGTGAATAAGATTTCCAAAGAGAAAGAGTATAGATAGAAAAGAAGAAAGACAAGGATAGAGCCTGCTATAGAACTAACTATAAGATTTTTAAAAAGGGTAAGATCAAAAAGAGAAGTAAGAAAGATCACAAAAAGGAAACAGGGGGAAAAATGAGACCACAGAGGGCAAGATGTCTCTAAAGTCCAGGGAGAAGAGCTCACCAGGACTATCAAAACTGCAGTGAGGTCAAGGATAATGGCATCTAAATAAAGGAAATTGGATTTGGGTGTTATAAGGTATTATGTTGATGAATTTTAATAGGAAACTGGTTTGAGTGATGAATATGAAAGTGAGAATGACAGAGATATATAAAAAATATAGGAAGGTAGAGGAGTTTCAATTGTAAACTATTTTTTCAAGCTTAATGAAGGAAAAGAGTCAAGGGAAAGGGTTCTCATTCTGGAACTTCCCTCAGTGTCTAGAGTTTTCTTGACCTTCAATATTACCCCACCATTTTTGTCCCATTCTCCCAGGTCCCTGAAAGGATCTCTATTTTGGGGATAGCCCCAGACCAACCATGATTCATTGCCCTCCTTACTTTTCTTCTGAATCTATAAACTTTGCTACCATGCCCTCACCCAGGCAGCTTTCAAAGGAACTTTTCCAGCTCCCTTTTGTGTGTTGTCTCCCTCATTAGAATCCAAACTCCTTGAGTATAATAATTATTTTTTTTGTTTATATATCAGAATTTTCAGTGCTTAGTGACAACTTTATTTTATGAAACCCACAAGTAGCCAATGATCTCACCCTAGATAGAATTAGTAGGTAAGACCTAACATTAAGTAAGCTTTTGTTTTAGAAGTTTCTCCCATTGTATCTAGGCTTCTCCAGGATAGTCCAGCTTCTGGCTGGAATCCTCCTTCCCTTGTTTCTATGTAAGTCAGTTATCTTTCCTTTTTTATGTATCCTAAAGGGTATTTATGACCCCAAGTTCTTTAGTTCAATGGAAATTCCAAAGATGAAATTGCCATTCATGATACATTTTCCCAGAGACATTGTTCCCAGAGTCTCACAGCTAGCTTTCATGCAGTATTGATCTGTGTGTGCATGATTCTATGTGGTGGCCATAAGAGCATTGTCTCCTCCATCTTGAGTAAAGACATGTTCTTTGTAACTGCTTTGATGGTTCTGTGTTTTTCCAGCTGATATTAGTATAGTAAGTCCTTAATACATGTTTGTTGCTTAATGGAAATAGACTACAGAAGGATGGAGGGGCTAAATGTATCATAAATTAGCATGTGAACAATGAACTGGTTTAGTATGTACAAAGAATGGGAAGAGAGGAAATTGCAAATTAGTGGTTGGAGATAGAAAATTGAAAAATCTAAATCTTGGGAAATAAGTAGGATGCAAGTTCTTATAATTCTGGAACTTGTGTACTGTATCTCAAGTGTCTCCCCTCTCCATTCTATTTCCCACCACATAATCAACAAGTAACCTTGTAACCCAGGTTTGATTTTGTTGCCACTCCCCGACTCAATAAATTTCATTGGTTCCCTCTTATCTTTAGCTTCAAATATAAAAAGCCATTGTTATTTGCTGAATAGAGAGTTGATGTAGTCAGACATGTGCTTTAAGAAAATCACTTTGGTAATCATATGAAGCCTGGATTATAAGGGTAAAGGTCTGAGGTAAAGAGACAAAAAAGAAGATATTACAATAATCCAGACAAAAAGTGATGTGGATGCATACTAGGACAGTGGTTAAAAAGAGAGGAGACATATGGAAGAGATATAAATTCTATCTGAAAATGACCAGATTTGGCAATTGATTGCTTATGTGTGGTGAATGAGTGGGGAGACACTGAATTTGTGAGATTGGGTGACTAGAAGGATTGTGATGCCCTTGATAGGGAAGTTTGAAAGAGGCATAGGTTTTCCAAAAGAGAAGATGATGCTTTGTACATGTTGAGTTTCAATTTCCTATCAAGACATCCAGTTTGAAATGCCCAGTAAATGGTTGATTACATGGGATTGGAGCTTAAAAGTATAGAACTGATTTGGGAATCATCTTCATAGATATCATAATCAAATCCAATGAAGCTGATGAGATCACAAAGAAAAAGTTGAAAGAGAAGAAGAAAGCCCAATATAGAGCATTAGTGTACATAGCCAATTAGGAGAGATGACATGATAAATCAACAAAAGAGATTAAGAAGAAAAGAAAGGAAAGGAAAGGAAAACAGATCAGAAAAGACTCCTAAATACCAAGAGTAGATGGGAGGAAGAAGTATCAATCATATTAAATATAGCAGAAAAATCAAGAAGGATGGTGCTCTTAACAGACACAAATGATTGTTTATTGATTTGCAAGTTATAAAAATCAGGTTCTTCTGTATAGTTGGGGGACAGCAAAGAAGAGAAGGCAGCCATGAACAATACTAGTTTGGAATATGAATTCCTTTAGTTCTAAAATACTATGTAGTAGGCTAGAAGAATATTATAAGTAGTTTGGTCTTACAAATGTTTAAAAAAAACAGTAGAAGTAAAAATAAGTCCATAGAAAACTTGACCCAAGACACAATGGAACCATGTCATCCCCAAAACAGTCATCAATAAAACTGGCAGAGTGACAAATAGAAAATGAAACAAATGTATTATTATTTCTATAATGATATATTTTTATCATGAGACAGAGAAACACCACCTTTAAACCATAACAAATTAGTTCCTGATAACCTCTGCAAAGAAATATTGACCTGGGAACATCTAGATGGTACATGTAGTAAGTAGAGCACTGGACCTGGAGTCAGAAAAATCCAAATTCAAATTCATCCACAGACACTTACTAATTATATGACACTCATTGAGTCACAATCTCCATTTGCCTCAGTTTTCTCATCTGTAAGATAAGGATAGTAATAACATCTACCTCCCAGCATTGCTGCAAAGGTCAAATAAGATAACAATTACAAAGCATTTAGCACAGTGTCTAATACAATGTTATGTAAGTATTAGCTATGATTATTATTAATTAATTAACAAATAAATAAATATTCACTAAGCATCACAATGCATTATACTTACAACATTTAACAAAATTAAATCAGGAAGAATGGTCCAGAATAGGTATATAGTGAGAAAATCTATGCTGATGGGGACAAAACTTTGAAAGTGTCAAGCACTGCATCTAGAGCTCTCTCTATTTTCCACAAAACTCTCACAAATAATTTTTCAAATATTTGCTGAAATATAGGTGTTAGATCAATGGCATTCTTCAATACACTCATTAGATAATTCAAAAATGAAAAATTCCAACTACCATCTAAAGAACTGGCCAGCCACTGATGAAGAGAAAAGAGGAAAGGAATAAGCATTTAGGTACCATTTACTATGTGCTAGACCAGTGACTGCAAAACTTTTAGAGACACTGCCCAAACTGTACCCTCATGTGCCATATAGCCACCTCCTTACCCCAGACCAGGGAGGGAGGAAGCTCTCCCATTTGGCTGCTGGGCAGAGGAGCAGATGAAGTGAAAAATGTCCTTAGCTGTGGTGAAGGGGGGAGGAGGGAGCAGCCCTCTCTGGCACATGTGCCATAGGTTTGCCAACACAGTGCTAGACAGTCTGTGCTAACTGTCTTTTTTACCTATTATCTCATTTAATCCGTATAACAGCCATGAGAAGTGGATGCTATGATGATCAGCCACATTTTACAGATGGAGAATCTAAGCAAATGGAAGTTAAGTGACTTGCCCAGCATCCCAGAGCTTGGGACTAAGGCCATATTTGAACTATGTGACACAATGGATAAAGAAGACTGATCTTACTGAGTTTATGTATGGCCTCAGACACTTATTAGCTCTGTGATCCTGGGCAAGTTACTTTACCCTTTTGGTCTCCATTTCCTCATCTGTAAAATTAGTTGTAGAAAGAAATGGCAAATAATTCTAGTATTTTTTGCTAAGAAAACCTCAAATGAGGTCACAAAAAGTTGAACACAACTGAAATGACTGAACAATAAAACTTCCTGAGTTAAGGTCCAGGGTTCTATGCACTGTGCCTTCATTCAAGAAAATCTAGGAGTGGGGGCAGCTGGGTAGCTCAGTGGATTGAAAGCCAAGCCTAGAGACGGGAGGTCCTAGGTTCAAAATTGGCCTCAGACACTTCCCAGCTGTGTGACCCTGGGCAAGTCACTTAACTCCCATTGCCTAACCCTTACCATTCTTCTGCCTTGGAACCAATACACAATATTGATTCCAAGACTGAAGCTAAGGGTTTAAAAAAAGAAAGAAAGAAAGAAAACCTAGGAGAATCAAAGCAAAGGGAAAGGCTCTTAAAGAAAAGGATGTCTATTAATTAAGAGAAGTTAGAAAAAGAAGATAACAGGAAATATATATGAATGTTTATACATAGATGCATAACAGTGGTAAAATGAGAAAAAAGAAAGTGAGCAAAACCCAAGACTTGGAGTCCAGAGGTCTAGGTTCAATTCCTAGCTCTAGCTCTTTACTGACATGGGCATGCCACAATCTTTCTGAAACTCAGTTTTCTGCAATGACAACATTTGACTTCTGGATCCAAATCAAACTGTATATTGTATAAGTTAAGATCAGATCAGGGCTGATCTGCAGTAGATTGCAAGTTCTTTAACAAAATAAACTGTTTAATTTTTGTTATATTTGTAGTGCCTAAGATGGTGAATGCAAGGACATGATAATGCTTATTGAATTCTTAAGTTGCAATATATACATATATACATATATATTATATACAGATTTGTGGTCATTCATCTCTACTATAAAATAAATAAACACGTGTGAGTGCCTAGTAGAAATTGGAGAGCTAAAAGTATAAATTATTTATTGCTTTATTTCTTTCTCCTTCTCTTCATTGGGACACTTCCAAATTGACAAAGAAACCTATTTACTATTAATTGATTACTACTCTAAATTCATTGAGATTGCTAAAGTAACAAGACTCTCACATTATTAGTACAGCTGAGATTAGCCATACCTCATCGCAGGAGACCAGGCAAGACAGGGCAGACCAGAGGTTCTCATCACTGACAACAGACTTCCAATTTTAAGTGAACATGTTTCGAAATTCAATGAGAACTTCTTAGTTGTCAGTAAGACAAGGTAGAAGACAGTGTTTCATCTCTGTAACACAAAGAACAGGTAAAAAAGGAGTGTTCAGAGAAGTGAATAAATATCTTTTGTTAAAACCAAAAATTATTCTTACCTAACAAATGTATCAAAAATAGATAGTTAGAAATAAACTTCAATTCCTTTAAGTCCTAGGTCCATGACTACAATGAACTATTTTGAAGCAAATGAAGTAATTTTAGTAAAGTCTGGCACAATTTTGACTCCACAAGGAATAAGGATAACATTCACAATGTAGGTTTCCTGGGATCTCTTTTCCCCCAGACCAATGATCTTGCTCTGTCTGTTCCCTTCAGCCGTTGTATAGAAACACTACTTTTGTGAGTAGATGGAGCAATTTCCTTTATTGGTGTGCTGCAGTCTCCTCTTCTTTGGCAGCCAAACATATAGAAAACTGGAGAAAGTCCTTGACACTGTCCTCAGAAAGAGACGTGGCTTAAATAATGACAATAATATTTTAAATTATCTATTATCAATCATATGCTTTGCCGGCACACTTTAAGGATCAGGAGGGCTGTTCCATTTGACTTGAAATTTAAGTCTCCTATTAGTGTTGTCTCACCCACTATAAAGTGAATTATTTTTGTCGAACAAGGCAATCACAAAAAAACCTGGAGTTTACAAAGTGATGTTAAGTGAGTGCTGTGCACCATAACAGCGACAGTATCCAATGATCAACTATGAATGAATTAGCTATTATCAGCAATGCAAGGATCCAGGAAAACTCCATGGGACTCATGACAAAAAAGAATAACCATTGCTATAGAAGGAATTGAAACTGAAGGAGTTTAGATACTGGATGAAGCATGGCACTCTTCACTTTATTTCCTCCATGAATTTTTTTCTAGCGTAAGTGATGTGAGTCTTCTTTCACATGACAAATATGGAAATATGTATTACATGGTAACATATGTACAACCTATATCTATCACCTGCCATCTTGGGGAAAGGGAAAACAGAGGAAGAAGGGAGAGAATATGGTTTTACACAATGTCAGAAAATGATTATTAAAAATTATACTGACATGTAATCCAGATTTTTTTTTATAAAAAGGAATGTGAGTTCCTTGTGTACATGGTCTGGTTTTCATTTCTCTTTGTATGTCCACCAATCAGCATATTGCTTCACATAAAATAAGGAAAAGATTAATGTTTTTTTTCTTTTCTTTTTCTTCCTTTCATTTTTTTTATTTCTTTCCTTCTTCCTGATTTTCTTTCTTCCCTTCTTTTTTCCTTCCTTCCTTCTGTTCTTTATCTCTATCTACCAAAAGGATGTAGGATTTAAATTAATATCCAATACTTCAAATATTATTTTATAAAGTTTATTATCTGACAAAATAGAACCATGTGACTAAGTTGTTCTACCTGCTCAAAAATCCCCACTCCACCAAAGCTGCCACAGGAAGGAAAGAGACTGAGAGAGGAACTTCATCGAATTTATCTCCTGTCTATGTCATCACAGCACATAACAACAGGAAGGGAATTGGATGCTGGGAATCGTAGTTTTGCTGTGGATCATAATTTTTAGGGTAACAGATTCAAATTACACAAGGACAATACTTGCCTATGATAAAGTGACATAGTATAACTATAGAAATCATTCTTATAAATATTTTGACTTCTTAATAGGTAAGTTGAAAGCCACAACTATAAGGAAGATGGTCAGAAGAACATTAAGGATCAAAGCAATAGTTAAAAATTACTCGTGTTTAATCATTCAGCTCATAAGAATTATAAATCCTTTGTAATTATGATTATCTTGGAAGATATACACATCTTCTTTTATTTCATTCCTTCTTCTCAGGACCACTTTTCATCATGTGTAAAAGAGTGGGATCATGAAGGATGCCATTTTAATGAAGAGAAGCCAAGGACCCTCAGGACATGACATTGTATCCAAATCAGAATATTAGAATTCTAATGTGGGTAAGAATTCAGATTTCTTCATGAAAGATGGGAACCTGCTTGCCCTAATAACTCTAGAATCTTTAGTGCCTAAAAATGCTGAATTTGGGGTAAGGGTGATATACCAAAGACCTGAGCTTCCTCTGTAGATCTTCATGCTTCTCATCTGATGAGCTTCCATCCTAATTCTTGCCTAGGAACATGACTTGGCTTAATTCCAATCTGTCCATTTACATTTCCTGCCTCATTCCAGCAAGCAAACCACAACTCTTCTTAATTCAGACAAACCATTCATGCCATCGCTAGCTCTTAACAACTATAGAACAGGTTCCTCACCCACTTGCTCAACCTGTTTCTTTTCATTGCTCCATCTGGGACAAAGGACATGCTTTCTCTAGGCATTACAGTGGATTGAAAAGAGCAATAAAGGACTTATTACTCCTTTTACACTAAGTAAAAGAATATCTGTCATGAAACCACTCCAGCTGCTGGAAGGTCTGTTGGCATTTGATTGTGAGCTAAGTCTTTCTGCTTCGTGATTAGGACAACACATAACTTGTATTTTATACAACGTCATTTCAGGATGCTGGTCATGTGCATAGCTGATTGATACACAAGCATTTTTTAATCCACAAACATCTACTATGTGCTAGGCATTCCAAATACAAATACAATGAATGAAAAAAATCTATACTCACAAGGAGTTCTAAATCACCAGGATGAATGAATGTATGCTTATATGCACTACCATATGTCACTCTTTCAGTGTTCAATAAATGTTTATTGATGAAAATATATTTATTTTAATAGCATATGATTATATTGTTGAACTGAACACATTTTATATATATATTGTTTATATATCAAAACATGTATTTATGTGGTTTATAGCAATGTTTTGTTTTTACCATGTCAAATAAGGAAATATTACAGAGCAGTAAAATGGTATATATTGAGATTATATTTTATTGTAAATATTAAAAGAGTGATGATGTCAATGCTTCTATTAATTATTTAATGGATATTGGGTAAAAAGCAAGAGTACCTACATATAAAAAAACCTCATAATTAATGTTAAACTTTGGGTAGAGGGAACGATCTTGAATACAGTTGTTTAAAAATTAGATAGAATGGATTGTTTATTTTAGATCGAATTTTAGACAATATAATGATGTGGATGAGTTGTTTGGTTACAGATGCAGCGAAATACTCAGATTCAAACTTTTTTTAATTTTGACTTAGAAAGCAATAATTCCAGTTAAAAAAGATTAGAGAATTAGGTTTCTTACAGTTAAAAAGAAAGTGATTAAGTAACGAGTGATTCTATGAGTATCTATAATCTAGTAAAACGTAGCATACTATTTTAAAGACCATTTAGAGATAGTAACCAATGAAAAAATTATGAAAAATTATAGAAATAGCTCAACAGGGGATATGATTGGGGATATAGACTCTAAATGAACATCCTAGTGCAAATACCAACAACATGGAAATGGGTTCGGATCAAGGACACATGTGATATCCAGTGGAATCGCACGTCAGCTATGGGAAGGGTGGTGGGAGGGGAGGGAGGAAAAGAAAATGATCTGTATATTCAACAAATAATGTTTGAAATTGACCAAATAAAATGATGTCTAAAATGAAAAAAAAAAGAAATAGCTCAACAAACTGAATCACATGAATGTAAGAGAACACTACTATACTATAAGAAATAGTGTATACATGAATTTATGCAAAGTTAAGTAAGGAAAGTCAGGGAATAACAATATAAATGAAAATAACAACAAAACATTAGAAGTCTAAGGCCATGAGATTCTAGATGCTCAAGCTTGGTGTAAAAGAAGATCTGTGAGAAGGTATCTTCCTCCTTTCTTTGCTGAGATAGGGAACTTTGGATGAATAACACTACAAATAATGTCATACTATTTAAATAAATTAATTAATTTTGAAGAACTTTAGTCTTTTCTTCTTTTTATGTTTTGTTTGAAGATATAATTCTCTGGAGTGGATGGAGTGGGAAGGAAATATTGGGAACTTGAGGAGATGTAAAATGTTGCTCAGTTATTTCAATCCTGTCCAACTCTTTGTGGTCACATTTGGAATTTTTCTTGGTAAAGATAATGGAGTGGTTTGCCATTTCCTTCTTCATCTTATTTTGCAAATGAGGAATTGTGGGTTAAGTGACTTACCCTGGGTCACACAACTAGTAAGTGTCTTGAGGCCAAGATTTGAGCTCAAGAAGATGAGTCTTCCTGACCTCAGGATCAGCACTCTATCCATGATGCCACCTAACTGCACTTAGTAGAAGTTATATCAGTGAAAATTATTTTAAAAAACAAAATAATCAGCCAATATGATGTGCTAGAAGGAAAATTGTCAAAATAGTATAATAAAATGAGTATAGGAAAGAAGGAGATATCACAATAGAATTTTTGAAATTATAATGCCTTTCAAAAGGAAAAGAAAAGATTTAATTCCTGAAAGGCTGAGCAAAAAATTTAGGGTTTGAAAAAAAAAGTATTATGCTAAAAATGTGTATGATAGGGACTTCCGGGTAATCATGGCTGCAATCTAGACGCCACACGCTTCCTCTCCCCGGCACCGAACAAAATAGACTACATCAAAGGAGCATAAAAATCACCTTTGGAGGAACAGAAGGACACCCCAGTACTCCCAGTACTCCACAGAGGCGAAGGAGATTATAAAAGAAAATTGCCCCCACGTTCTGGAGCAAGGGGGCAAAATAGAAATAGAAAGGATTCATAGAACACCTTCTATACTAAGTCCCCAAAAGACAACCCCTAGGAATGTAATTGCCAAATTCAAGAGCTTCCAAGAAAAGGAGAAAATCCTACAAGAAGCCAAGAAGAGGAGCTTCAGATATAAGGGGGCTCCCATAAGGATCACACATGACTTAGCGGCTAACACACTAAGAGACTGCAAAGCATGGAACACGATATTTAGAAAGGCAAGAGAGCTGGGTCTCCAACCAAGAATCAACTACCCAGCAAAACTGACTATATACTTCCAGGGGAAAGTATGGGCATTCAACAAAATAGAAGATTTCCAAGCATTTGCTAAGAAAAGACCAGAGCTCTGTGGAAAGTTCGATATCCAAGCACAGAAAGCAAGAGAAACATGAAAAGGTAAATATGAAAGAAAGGGAAAAGGAGATAAATCTTATCTTTTTCTTTAAGTCAAACTCTCTTCTATAAGGACTATATTTACATGAAATTATATATATTAATATGTGGGGAAAATGTTTTGTGTAACTCTCATAAATTGTATCATCATAAGAATAGTTAGAAGAAACATGCATAGGGAAAGATTGGAGCATTAAGAAGATTTGGGGAGAGTGGGGGCAAAGAAAGGAAAAGGGAGGGGAGAACCGTCGATAATACTAAGATCAACTTCAAGAAATAGGGGGGGACTCAATAGAATAATCTTTCCCATATAAAGATACACATGGGAAGGGGAGGGGAAGAACTCTCATATGAGAAGGAGAGGAAGAGAGCGTGAAGTGGAATTACTTAAACCTTACTCTCAGTGAAAACAAATCTGAGAGGGAAGAACATCTAGATCCAGTGGGATCCTGAATTCTATCTTATCCATTAGGGCAAGAAAGAAAGGAAAATTAAGGAGGGGGAGGGGGGAGGGAGTATAAAAAGGGAGGGAAGGAGAGGGGGGAGGGGAAGGGAGCATAAAAAGGGAGGGGCTAGAAAGGGAAGCATCTCAAGGGAGGGGACTAGGGAGACTGACCTAAAGTAAATCACTGGTTCAAAAGGAGAAAGCTAAAGAAGAAAGGTCAGAACTAGGGGAAGATATCAAAATGTCAGCAAATCCCCAAATGACAATCATAACTTTGAACGTGAATGGGATGAACTCACCCATAAAACATAGAGAAATAGCAGAGTGGATTAGAACCCAAAACCCTACCATATGTTGTCTTCAAGAAACACATATGAGACGGGTTGACACTCACAAGGTTAGAATTAAAGGTTGGAGTAAGACCTTTTGGGCCTCAACTGATAGAAAGAAGGCAGGAGTTGCAATCATATCTGACAAAGCCAAAGCACAAATAGACCTGATCAAAATAGGATAGGGAAGGTAAATATATTCTGCTAAAAGGGAGTATAGACAATGAGGAAATATCACTAATCAACATGTATGCACCAAATGGTATAGCATCCAAATTTTTAATAGAGAAACTAGGAGAATTGAAGGAGGAAATAGACAGTAAAACCATATTAGTGGGAGACTTGAACCAACCACTATCAAATTTAGATAAATCAAACCAAAAAATAAACAAGAAAGAGGTAAAAGAGGTGAATGAAATCTTGGAAAAATTAGAGTTAATAGACATATGGAGAAAAATAAATAGGGACAAAAAATAATACATCTTCTTTTCAGCACCACATGGCACATTCACAAAAATAGATCATACACTAGGTCATAGAAACATGGCACTCAAATGCAGAAAAGCAGAAATAATAACTGCAGCCTTTTCAGATTACAAGGCAATTAAAATATTGATCGGCAAGGGTACATGGAGACCCAAATCAAAAATTAATTGGAAATTAAATAACATGATACTCCAAAATCAGATAGTTAGAGAAGAAATCATAGAAATAATTAACAATTTCGTTGAAGAAAATGACAACGGCGAAACATCCTTTCAAACCTTATGGGAGGATGCAGCCAAGGCAGTACTTAGAGGAAAATCCATATCCCTGAGTGCATATATTAACAAATTAGGGAGGACAAAGATCAAGGAATTGGAAATGCAAATCAAAAAACTTGAGAATGAACAAATTAAAAACCCCCAGAAGAAAACCATACTAGAGATCCTAAAAATTAAGGGAGAAATTAATAAAATTGAAAGTGACAGAACTATTAAGCTAATAAACAAGACTAGAAGTTGGTACATTGAAAAAACAGACAAAATAGACAAAGTACTGGTTAATCTAATTAAAAAAAGGAAAGAAGAAAGGCAAATTAACAGCATCAAGGATGAAAAGGGGGATCTCACCTCCAATGAGGAGGAAATTAAGGCAATCATTAAAAACTACTTTGCCCAACTAGACGGCAATATATATACCAACCTAGGTGATGTGGATGAATATTTACAAAAATATAAATTGCCTAGACTAACAGAAGAAGAAATAGTTTTCTTAAACAATCCCATATCAGAAAATGAAATCCAACAGGCCATCAAAGAACTTCCTAAGAAAAAATCCCCAGGGCCTGATGGATTCACCAGTGAATTCTATCAAACATTCAAAGAACAGTTAATCCCAATACTATACAAACTATTTGACATAATAAGCAAAGAGGGAGTTCTATCAAACTCCTTTTATGACACAAAAATGGCACTAATTCCAAAGCCAGGCAGGCCAAAAACAGAGAAAGAAAATTATAGACCAATCTCCCTAATGAATATAGATGCAAAAATCTTAAATAGGATACTAGCAAAAAGACTCCAGCAAGTGATCAGAAGGGTCATCCAACATGATCAAGTAGGATTTATACCAGGGATGCAGGGCTGGTTCAACATTAGGAAAACTATCCACATAATTGACCACATCAACAAGCAAACCAACAAGAACCACATGATTATCTCAATAGACGCAGAAAAAGCCTTTGATAAAATACAACACCCATTCCTACTAAAAACACTAGAAAGCATAGGAATAGAAGGGTCATTCCTAAAAATAATAAACAGTATATATCTAAAACCATCAGCTAATATCATCTGCAATGGGGATAAACTAAATCCATTCCCATTAAGATCAGGAGTGAAACAAGGATGCCCATTATCACCTCTATTATTTGACATTGTATTAGAAACACTAGCAGTAGCAATTAGAGAAGAAAAAGAAATTGAAGGCATCAAAATAGGCAAGGAGGAGACCAAATTATCGCTCTTTGCAGATGACATGATGGTCTACTTAAAGAATCCTAGAGATTCTAATTGAAATAATCAACAACTTTAGCAAAGTTGCAGGATACAAAATAAACCCACGTAAGTCATCAGCATTTCTATATAATTCCAACACAGCTCAGCAGCAAGAACTAGAAAGAGAAATCCCATTCAAAATTACCTTAGACAAAATAAAATACTTAGGAATCTATCTCCCGAGACAAACACAGGATCTATATGAACACAACTACAAAACACTTTCCACACAACTAAAACTAGACTTGAACAATTGGAAGAACATTAACTGCTCATGGGTAGGACGAGCCAATATAATAAAAATGACCATCCTACCCAAACTCATCTATCTATTTAGTGCCATACCCATGGGACTTCCAAAAATTTTTTTTACTGGTTTAGAAAAAAACATAACAAAGTTCATTTGGAAGAACAAAAGATCAAGGATATCCAGAGAAATAATGAAAAAAAAAACACAAAGGAAGGGGGTCTTGCAGCCCCAGATCTCAGACTATATTACAAAGCAGTGGTCATCAAAACAATTTGGTACTGGCTAAGAGACAGAAAGGAGGATCAGTGGAATAGACTGGGGGCAAGCAACCTCAGCAAGACAGCATATGACAAACCCAAAGATCCCAGCTTTGGGGACAAAAATCCACTATTTCATAAAAACTGCTGGGAAAATTGGAGGACAGTGTGGGAAAGATTAGGCTTAGATCAACACCTCACACCCTACACCAAGATAAATTCAAAATGGATGAATGACTTGAACATAAAGAAGGAAAGTATAAGAAAATTAGGCGAACACAGAATAGTATACATGTCAGACCTTTGGGAAGGGAAATACTTCAAAACCAAGCAAGAATTAGAAAGAGTTACAAAATGAAAAATAAATAATCTGGATTACATCAAATTAAAAAGTTTTTGTACAAACAAAACCAATGTAACCAAAATCAGAAGGGTAGCAACAAATTGGGAAACAATCTTCATAAAAACCTCTGACAAAGGTTTAATTACTCAAATTTACAAAGAACTAAATCAATTGTACAAAAAACCAAGCCATTCTCCAATTGACAAATGGGCAAGGGACATGAACAGGCAGTTCGCAGCCAAAGAAATCAAAACTATTAATAAGCACATGAAAAAGTGCTCTACGTCTCTTATAATCAGAGAGATGCAAATCAAAACAACTCTGAGGTATCACCTCACACCTAAGCAGATTGGCTAACATGACAGCTATGGAAAGTAGTGAATGCTGGAGGGGATGTGGCAAAGTGGGGACATTAATTCATTGCTGGTGGAGTTGTGAATTGATCCAACCATTCTGGAGGGCAAATTGGAACTATGCCCAAAGGGCGATAAAAGACTGTCTGCCCTTTGATCCAGCCATAGCACTGCTGGGTCTGTACCCCAAAGAGATAATGGACAAAAAGACTTGTACAAAAATATTCATAGCTGCGCTCTTTGTGGTGGCCAAAAATTGGAAAATGAGGGGATGCCCTTCAATTGGGGAATGGCTGAACAAATTGTGGTATATGTTGGTGGTGGAATACTATTGTGCTACAAGGAATAATAAAGTGGAGGAATTCCATGGAGACTGGAACAACCTCCAGGAAGTGATGCAGAGCGAAAGGAGCAGAACCAGGAAAACATTGTACACAGAGACTGATACATTGTGGTACAATCGAAGGTGATGGACTTCTCCATTAGTATCAATGCAATTTCCCTGAACAATCTGCAGGGATCTAAAAAATACTACCCACAAGCAGAAGATAAACTGTGGGAGTAAAAACACCGATGAAAAGCAACTGCTTGACTACAGGGTTGGAGGAGATAAGACTGAGGAAAGACTCTAAATGAACACTATAATGCAAATTCCAACAACAGGGAAATGGGTTCGAGTCAAGAACACATGTGATAACCAGTGGAATCATGTGTCGGCTATGGGAGAGGGAAAGGCGGGGGGGGGGGGGGGGGGGGGGAGCGGGGGGGAGGGGAGGAAAAGAAAATGATCTTTGTTTCCAGTGAATAATGTATGAAAAAGACCAAATAAAATATTTTTTTTAAATTTAAAAAACAAAAAAACAAAAAAAATGTGTATGATATACAAACAAAACATTTAATTCTTTCAAAGATATTTCTTAAAAATACTTGAAATGTTAATATGTAAAAGTGGCAGTTATATACATATAGAAATGAATCATGTCAGAAAGATACAAGCAAAAATTTTAATAAATAAATACATAAACCAAAAGGCATGAATATTTAACCCCAAATACCTGGAAACTTAACTCAAGTAAAAAATCCATTTTAATGAGGACAAAATAATGGAACTATAACAAATTTAGCTTACAATGAAGAGCTGACTAAAGGGGAAATGGTGGAAAGAGAATGAAAAGTTCTTTAGATTTGATGAAGTTTTATATACAAAGGTGAACTGAAATAATGAATGGAGGCATGAGATAAAACCCCAGTCTGACCTCCTTCTCCCTCATCTTTCCACTGCTATATTCTAAATGAGGTAAGAACAGAGAGGGAGGAAAGATTTGATTAACTAGAAAGTATTTCCAACATGGCTTCATTTTGCCTCTAATAATATAAATATTGTTAGAAATTTTGGATCCGTTTCTCAATGACAATTTCATCACTAAATCAATTTGCCATCCAGTCTTAACATGGCCTCCTATATTTCTGTACACTGAAAGCAAAAGCATTTTAAAAATTATTTGATTTTGCTATTTCACCTTGCCAAAATACAAAGAAGGTGAAATTTTGTCTGGCTAGAATACAAGGGCTTTGTTGCTTACGGAAATATATAATACAATCAGGAATATAGGCTACTATAGGGGAGATCATTGTCTCACTTCCTTCTTGTAGGTTTTGTTTTTGTTCAGCATCTTTTCCATGCCAGTTGGAGCAAAGGAGATTTCCCAGCTCCAGTCCCCTCACAGGCTGGGGGAAGGAAATGAACATCTATATAATGCCTGTTATGTGCCAGATACTGTGCTAAGTGCTTTTTTACAAATATTATCTCATTTTATCTTCACAATCACCTTGGGAGGTAGGTGCTTTTATTATCCCCATTTTACAGTTGAGGAAACTGAAGCAAACAGAAGTTGTGATTTGCCTGGGATCACACAGAGAATGTGACTTCAGGTTTTTATTCAAATCTTCCTGACTCTAGGTCCTTCTATGTTGTTTGCATAGTCCTAAACATCTTAACTTTGCTCTACCTCACCCCGTTTTCTGCACACACATACATACACACACACACACACACACACACACACACACAGATTTGCTTATTTTGAATATTCCCCAGTTTAATCCAGATAGTCTCATTTGTGATAATAGGTCTTTAAAATACTTCCATCAAATAGGTCTTGATCAATGATACACATTGGAATTGTTCATTGGCTACAGAAGGGGGATGGAGGAAGGGAGGGAAAGCACAGGAATCATGTAACCAAGGGAAAATATTCTAAGTTAATTAATTAATTAATTAATTGAAAAAAAAATACTTCCATTTTCTTTTCTTGACCCATTCCAGATATAATGAAGTTGTATGCTTTCCAGTGTGAAATGAAATTAAGAAAGCATTTTTCCCCTGATAACTCTGGATCAAATATGAAAGTCTGTTAAAAAAAAAAAAAAACATACACAAGCTATTTGCACCTGTCCAGCATCTTAGGCGATTATCCTGTCTACATTCACAGAAAAGCCAATGATTCCCACTGATCTGCCAAACCAAACAGGGCCACAGGCGCCTGAAACGTTATCAAATTACACCCTTTTGTTTCATCCCCCCATGAAGCCTGCTCTGCAGGGTTTAGGAAAGCTTTACAGAGAAATCTAAGAGTATGTAAATGTAGCGGACCATGAAGAATGAACACTAGAGAGATAATGTAGGTTATGTTCAGCAATGTGAACTCCATCAAGGCAGGTTATACCTGTAGGGACTTTCCTCCCACATAGGATTGTCACACAGCAGACTGCTTCATCGGGGGTCCTGTGTGCCGTTCTATTTTGTGTCCGTGGCTGCACAGGTGTCACTGGCTCCCATGGCAGGCCACAGGCTTTCTCCCATCTCCTTTTGGTCAGCTGGTATGAATTGATCTTCATCACCCTCCCAGAAGCCAAGGCCATCCAAAAGCACCAAGAATGAAGAATGTCCAGCTAGAAGTGGGCATAACTCAGGGGGAGTTTACAGTGGCAGCAAACACACTGTCTGGCATTTCCCAGCTGACCTTGATCTATGGTTTCTGGATAACAAATGTGCACATTCACAGGATCCTGTTCGCTTATAGCTCTGCCCTGAATATCAAACCAGTTACAAATAGCCCCAAGTCTGGATACAGTAGTGACATGCGGTAATGGTATCATTATCGGGCAATAATTCCTGTGCCTATCGTGAAATCCCACTGGCAATAAAAGTGATAGCCTGTAGCAAAGTGGCCACTTGGAGACCCGAGGAGGCGATGGCAAATTACAGTTAGCACCAGGATTGCATCTTCAATTATGTTTTAAAAAATAAAAAAAAAACACAATGCAATTTGTGTGTTACTGAGCACCGGTCCCATGGCAAGAAAAGATTGAGTAAGACAATGTTTTCATCTTAACTTCTCCCTGAATGTGCATTCTGTAGAATCATTGCATAGTATCTCCAGCAGACAAGCTATCCTGAAGTAGATTTTCATTGCATGGGCATTTTTTCCCTCTATGAAACAGCAGTAGATCTCCTAACATCCCCTTAGGACAAGTTGCTTTTCAGAAAGGGAAATCCCAGAATGCCTAGAGTATTATAAGATTCTTATGTAGTCTCCTAAAAGCAATGGGAAGATCTTCAGAGAGAAAAGCTGGCTCATGGATTTAAGGTAAGGTGAAAATAAGAAAGATTTCTGTGTATATTGTTAAGAAAGACATTTTGCTGTGTGTTATTCCATCGCACCAAGACCTATCAAATATGACTGGTGCTTGCTTAAGGCAGTCTCAAATTATGAAGCTTTTCTCACTCAAAGAATTAATATGCTGCCCCTCTGGCATTGTTTATAAATTCCTTATTTACTCTGTGAACAGTTAAATGTTGGCAGTGAATAAGTGTAAAAGACAGTCGTAAATTAACATTATTTAACAGCATTCCAAATCAGCCTAATTTTTGTAATGATTTGGGAAAGGTTATTATCATTTAACTCAATTAAGAACAGAGAACTACAAGATCTGAAGATCTCAAAATTAGAACCAAAACTAGCACTGTTGAGAACATTAGTGTGTTATCACCCCAGGGTTAAACCTACTTTGATTGGCATTGCAAAAGCAACCAGCTCAGTGCTAACAAAAAGCCCCATGAACACTAGTGTTTGCTAATGATCATCCCTGTTTTCTCACTTTCTTCTCCCCTGCCTGGTGAATGGAGAGGTCATCAGTTTCTCTGTATTATTTACTTACTTTTGTTAATTAACTTAAGCAAAGAATTCTATGGTTAAGAGCATTATACTCTCCTTCTTCTGGGTCCCTTGTATTGATTTAGTTCTTTCTCATTAGCAAATAGACAGTTTATATAGTGTCAGTTATCTAGAAAGAGTAAAAATATGGTCTACAAGAGATAAGTAGCTACCCAGCCCAATGGCTTAGCCTAAAGATCCAAACTCAAGGCTACTTTTAATTTTCTCAATGAAAAACCTTTCTTTCCATATGAGGGAAAATGGTGACTTGACCTAGAAGTAGTTATAATAAGCACTAATCCTACCTTCAGTGAATTGACAAAAAAAAAAACAGCAAAAACAACCTAGGAAAGTCTGACCAGAGGAGGGATATTGGTTAATTGTCCTCACTCATTAAAAGTGCCTTCATCTAGAAAGGTAATGTTTCCTGATTGATGCAGTCATCCAAGACTTTATTTTAATGGATTGCATGAAAAACTTTCCATCTGCCAATTTGAAGCTTTTTATATATGCAATAAATATGTATTGATTTGATATCTACCTTCCTGCCAATGTATTCAATTCTCATTGATCTTTAAGGGTATGGAGTAAAGCTACTTTGGGGAACATCAGACAGTCAAATTGTCCTTGTAGGCTGAGGTCAAAAGAGTCAATTATTATTTTGGCATCAATAATTGGCATTAAATATCCACTAACTCCTGAACCATTTAATGAGTAAATAATATGTGTGTGCATGTATCAGAAGCAATAAGTTATAAGGGATCTGGATCTAGATCTGAATCTGAATGGGGATTTGGATGGAAGAAAGAACAGGAAAATTTTCCAATGTACCAAAATATTCCAAGCAGCATTATTTGTGATAACAACAACAACAACAACAACAAAAAGTACCCAACCATTGAGGAATGTCTGAACAAACTGAATTATATAAATGAAATTTAATATTACTGATCCATAAGCAGAGCTTTGCTGGTAAATGTTTAACAACTGATACTCTGGGGGTGGAAATGTACACACAACACATTTTTAAGTTAAATCTGCATTATTAACATTTTCTCCATCACTTTCCTAGGTCTAGACGATCAATAAAACAACAAATCAAGTCCTGATTTGTAGTTTTTGCCAATTTTTGAGGTTTAAATGCTAACACTGAAAATATAACAATTGGCTCTGATAAGTCAGTTCAATTTGGCTCCCTATTAAGGTACACTGAGCATGAAGAATCTGAAGAATAAGAGGAAACCTTTAAGAAGAGAAACAGAGTAAAGAAAGCCAAGTCAAAAGAATCCTATGGACAATGACTATAAATATAAATAATAGCCAGTTAGAGAGGCAACAAAACTCTGTTCAGATAGAATGGCTACTATTCCTACCATAGTGCCATACTTGAAAGAGACATTCTAATCATCTATTAATATTCAGGGTTTTTTTGTTGCCATATCATTTGGGTATTTATTGAGAAGTATCTGTTATGTTAAAAGAAGAAGTATATCAATAAAATAAACAATGAAAAAATAGCAATGAAAAGTCTTCCCTTTACTGTTATGTGACTTTGAGAAAGTCACAGTCTCTTCTGAGCCTTATTTTCCGTATCTCTCAAACATTATACTATCTGAATGAAATTGTGAGAGTTGAATGGGTCCGTGTGTTGTCAACTGGGCTGTTGGGAGCCCCAAGTTTGCCCCTGTCCCCTGAGAACTCACCCTGAGGGAAATCTCAGACTGACCCCATTTCAGACTGAACAATAAACCTTAAAAGTACTTGATGATCCCAGTTTAGGTAGGACTAGTAAACAGAATCAAATGTTAAATATCCTTTTTTGTCTTAGTAGTTTCACCCTTTGTATCAACGTCATCTCCCAGGAAGCCCAGCCCCTGGCTGAACTCTTTCTTTAATATCCATTGTTAATTATCAGCTTCTCCCTGATAATGAGTCTGGGACTTCTCATTTCTTAGTAGCCAGGTTAAGTCAATCAATCATACTTCCCTGTCCTTAGTTCCCCAAAAGGTATACACGTCCCCAAGTTCTATTATTTTTGGGAGAATCCTCTCCAGCAGTGATCCTCTCAGAGATACCTTTCCCAGAGTCCCAGAGCCCTTGGCTCTGTGTGGTTGCCGAATATTGAACATTATCTCTTTCCTGATTAAAGACTTGGTTTTATGACTACTTTGGTAGTTCTGTGTTTTTTAAGGTTGACAATGTAAAATATTTTGTAACTCTGAAGTGTTATTTGAATATAAACTGGTATTATCGTTGTTACTACTATCATTGTAAATTATCCACTTGTGTTTTCCTATATGCATAAATTATTTCTTCCCTCCCCTACTAATTTAGTTACTACTAGAACCGTAAATTAGCAAATGATGGGAGAGCCATATAAATTATGTAGCTATAGTACTCAATAGCTTCAATGTGTTTACAAAGTTTATAAAGATCGTTACCTCCATAAAGCAGTCAAGTTGTTAAATCTGATTTTCAGGGCTTCTGAAAATGTCTTGCCCTGCTTGAAATGCATTAACTCTAAATTCAGTATTTCTTATCTTCAAAGGGACTTTACAGACTTTTAATATGATGACAAAAAAGCACCACTTTGAGCCTAATACAGGTCGGCCCAGATACACATAGCATTTTTAAAATGTAATAACTAACAAAGGAGAAGAGATTTAATCTGTGGAAGAAAGGAAAGGAAGCCTGATTTTGGAGAAAGAGACAAATCCCTATTTGTCTCCGATCCAAATCCCTCTTCAGTCTCCTGCCTATATGACCTTGGCAAGTTACATTCCCTGGAGTCTTAAGTTCTTCATTTGTACATGAATATCTCTGATATCTCTGAAGTCCCCACTGCTTCTAAATTCTATGAAATAAAAAGGACAAAGAGAATGGTAAATTACAGTATATTGAAATTCAGAAACTAAGTGAGCCACATCATGAAAGAATGACAGTGTCCCACTTTGGGGTTAATATTAATGCCTTGAATTTGTATAGCACTTTCACATTGCATTATATGAATTTGCCTTCACAACTTTTTGAAGTAGGTCCAGCTGGATGCTTCCCTTCCTAGGATATCTTTCATTTACCCTATATATATTTGTGCATTGCTAATTACTTACATTTTATCTCCCCATTTAGAATGCAAACCCTTTGAAGACAGAGATTGGTTTTGCCCTTTTTTTTTTATCCCTAGAACTTAGCAGAAAGTCTGACATATAGTAAATGTTTTAAAAATATCTGTAGCCTGATTAATGTTACTATCTATTTTACTCCTACCACAGATGAGGAAACTGAAGGTGAGAGATATAAAATGATTTATATAACTAGTCGATAGGCAAGCCAGGACTCACACCCAGATATTCTTACACTAATGCCATTTTTCTTTCCACCATATCACAATGATCAAAATATGAAGATGCCTAAAACATTGGGAAGAGATAGGATAAAAATATCAACATATGCTATATTTCAAGCAACAAATAGCTCCCCAATTTGGCCAATTTTTACAGCCATAGACCACCATTTCTGGCCCCTGCCTTTTATACCACTCAATTTTCATTTACTCATTCCTTCCTCCATTAGTACAACTGCACTCTATATTGGTACTCGAAATAACTGTTAAATGCTTCCAAAGACAAGTAGTTAGTATCTATTCTCCCAAGGAAAATGACTCTTTCTCCTCCAAAGCAGAGGTTATGAATGGCCTTTGTATTGATTACAAAGTCATCTATGACAATTCAAGACCCTATCCAAGTGTTTGTAGCAGTCATGGGGAAGGTTCCATGGTGTTAGGCATCTCTTTCCTCATACCTGCCCACTGATCAATGCTATAGTAAAGAAGTACATTAATGGAATTTTAATTAAGAACAGAAATGGCTAACTAAAATAATGCACATAATATAGAAAGTATGAGAAATATACTGCACTGGGAAATATAATTATTAAAATGCTAAAAAAAATTTCTATAACCATTCCAAACTAAGGTATCATTTATTTTTATAAGGCCCCTTAGGCTGATATTAACTGTGTAAAACAAACCAGGGATAGAAAAAGAAACAATAAAAACAGCGAAACCATTACCTTAAGAGTAACCTACTATTTCATCTAAATACTACACGCAAATGTTAACCTCACATTAAAAATCTCTTGTAGTTTACATTAAAAGGCACCAACTCATGAATGGCATGACTAAAACAGCACATGTTGGCCTGAAATTGGACAAGATGAATTCAAGAGGGAAAATGACCGTTACCTCTAAAGGCCATTCCTTTTTTTCTCTATAAGTAGTTCCTGGAGTCTCTTTTCTAATGAATAGTCTATCCTTTATCCTCCTATCTTTTTTCTTTATACATAATTTTTAAAAAAGAGGGAGAAATAGCTCTACCATTTTATAACTTAAGCCTCTTACCTTGGGTGGCAGCATAACCTAGCAAACCTGATTGTCAATTCATAGCCAATAGCCTAATCTTGACTCACTAGAAGCTCGGTCTTGAAAGATACAAAAATGAGACTGACTGAATAGGAAGGAAAACCTATGAAAGTTTCCTATTTTTTTTTATATCTGTGATAAAGACTTATGTACCCCCATGGGTACTCTTGCACCAAACAAAAGATGGTGTGGTCTAGGGTGAGTGCAATGGAATAGAATACTCTTCAATTTATGTCTGGTAAATTCTTCAGACCCAAAGTTTTAAAGCCCACGTTTTATGCTCAGAATTTCATCTAATTCAGCTTTTTTATTTTTCAGATCAGGAACGTGAGGCAACGAGCCTTAAATGATTTCAACAAAGTCACAGAGGTTAAGTACCAAAACAAGGTGTTGAACCCAAGTCCTCCTACTCAAAATTCAGTACTAGAGGATGTACTGTGTTGCTTCCTAAGAAAACAGTCTTCTCACTGCTCCTTCCTGGCTACATAAAGGCCATTCGCTGATAACAGAGAGCCTCTGTAAAGTGGAAGAGCTCCTTAGAAATGGGAGTGATGTGGCTGGGTGTATTTGTTAACTGTGAAGCAGTGTCAATACAGCTCTTGACAAACCAAAGGAGCCCACTGCCCTCACACAGTAGGAAAATAATGGAGCTGGCCTGACCCTCCCTGAAGAAGAAGCTCCACCTGGTCTCATAAAAGAGCTAACTGATGAATAGTAAAATCATGAATCTCCTTGGAGGGATTTTTTTTTCCCTTTTGGAACAAAGGCTTGGGAGAACTCCTAAGTCCTTCTGATATTTAATAAAAGCCAGCATCTTTGCTTCACCTACTTCAAATTACACAGCCTCATCCTAGGGCCAGACCTGGCCTTCTTATAACCACTGATGCTTGAAGCACAGCTATAACAAAAGACTGGACTGACAGTTTTCTTTGCCTCTAGCAACCATTCAATGTCCTGTTTTATTTTATTTGGCTTTATTTGGCTTTTGGTTGGCCACCCTAATCGACCAGCCGGCAGCAACGACAAACATAGCTCCATTCCTGGAGCCCATTCGATCAATCCTCATACATTCTGCCTTCTGGGGACAGAAAATATCTGGCGAGGAGTCACAGGACCCCTTTTTTGCAGACATACGTGTTATTTGCTCAGGCCCCCACACATGCAGGAACACACTCCTGGAGTGTGCTGGCACCGTCTATAGTGCTGAGTGTTGCCAAAGAACAATGGCCATCTTCAGAGAGGAATTCAAGGACTAAATGCAAGACTTAGTCACTAATGACCTCACCGCACTGAGAGGGTCTCACAATTGCTGCCTGGTACTGATTGTTGGCTAAAAAAAAAAAAAAACCCTCAATTATCTTACTGAAAAGTCCAGATCAGGGAAATGGAGGAGGGGAGGGGAAGTATGGTGAGGTGTCTGGAGAGACTGAACCAGCAAAGATGACAAAACCTGGATTCTTTAACCTGATAATAAGAGGAAATAGAAAGGAATTTAATTCTCTATTTAAATTTAGGAAAGATACAGAGGAAGATGAAAGTGATCAATTCCAAGTTTTAACTGCCATCTAACAATACGTGAATAACTGCTCCTATGAATAGCACAGCACGGAATTTTAAAAACCAATAAAATGAAATACTTCTGCACACGGTAGAATTCTCTGCTCTAAGGTTCAGAAAATCAAATGCAGTAACTATATTTTAAAGGAGGGGCTACGTAATTTTATGACCATTATAAAAGAAGAAATGGGCTTAAATTGCAGCAAGAGGTTATAGATATGTAAGACATTTTCTTGAATGTGAAGGGGCCCTGAACCTAGAAAAGCTGGACTTTTTGTGTCACCCCCCAAACCCTCTGCCTTCTATGATCCCCATCAATTTCATTCATAACCCTGAAATATCTATGACTTTTGGGATAATCCTCGGCACTTATTATCCTTTGCCTGTTCTAAGCAGGTTATTTCCAAGGTGTGCAACCTTTTTTTCCCCTCTAAATTTCATATCTCTAATCTGTGGCCCCTTTTTGGACTTTATCACCTCTTTTCAAGTGTTTAACCAAATTCAGGTAATTTTGCCTTAGGAGTACAGAATCTTCCTCCCTAAATTTATGCTTTCCTACAAATGTTACCATAAGAAGGCAGAAGTGTTCAAAAGGTTGATATATACATATATATATATATAATAACTATATAATATAGTATATATAATATATAATAACTATATAATATAGTATAATATAGTATAGTATATTTACCCATATACATGTATATATATATATATAAACAACATGTATATGTTTGCATATGTGAATATCGATATATGTAATTTTTTTCTAGAAATCTAGATTTACATACATAGGGCCCAAGAGAACTTAGGTCCAGATATCAGCTAGAGATTTAAGGCCATTTTCCCCACATTCTGGGTTTTCTCCATCACCATGGATCATCAGTAGGAAAAAACATAGGTAGTTGTTTTAGATTTTAATTTTTTTTAGATGTTGACACAATTTTAGTAATGATTTTCTGACATTTAGTGATCCATATTCTTGCCTCCATTCTACCCACCCTCTCCCCAAGACAGCAGCACGTATAAAGGGCGAACTTGTACCCGGGGAACAGAGACAGACTTTGGAGAAACCAACACTGTACCAAAGGTCCCCCACTCTGTTTCCTTTTGCAGCAATCTTTTTCAATCACCTCCTCTGGCCATAACTCTGGCTGAGGAAAGGCAAGAGAAGCTCTGGTAAAAAAGACCAGTTGGCAGCATTAGCTGACAGTTGGAAGAAAGCATGGACTTCTGAGATTTCCAAAGAGCCTGGCAGAAAGGAGGTAGGAAGCATCTAGGGCTGAGGTGGAATCAAAGCAACAATGGAATGGGACCTGTGATTATGTGCTGACTGTAACTGCCTCATTCACAGGACTTTTAGCTTAATAATGAGGAAATAATACTGCAGAAGGAGCATCAGTTCTAATGCTGGGTTCAAATTCAAACTCAGATGCTAGAAATGTGACCTTGCTTAGGCAAGTCACAACTTCTGTGGTCTATAGTGCCCTCATCTGTGAAATGAAAGGATTAGTCTAGGTCAATAGTATCAAATTGAAATAGAAATTGGGGCCACAGATCCTGTTGTGGTCTGTCTATTGACTCAGCTGTAAAAGACAATTTTTTTTTCTATATTTGATTGTATTTTTACTTATTTTTCTAAATATTTCCTAATTGCATTTTAATCTAGCTCCTGTCACACTCAAGAGTGATGTGGGCCATACATGGCCCCCTAGTCCCATGTCTGACATCTTTGGAGCATCTTTTGAAATATGGTTCTAGGCATACAATAATTATAGGTGATAATTTATTCTGAGCTTTTAGGTTTACAAAATGATTCATAAATATCTTCACAGATTATATTCAATCCTGTGAGATTATCCTGTGAGAGGATATCCATCAATTAGGGAATGGCTGATTAAATTATAATATATGATTGTAATGGAATACGATTTGGGGGTAATAAATGACAAGCAGAAGAAGCTAAAAAAAAAACAACAGGAAAGACAAGAACTGAAGCAAAGTGAAGAAGGCAGAACCATGAAAATATTGTAAACTCTAACAGCATTACTGTACAGTGAACAATTATGAATAACTTAGCTATTCTATATAAGAATCAAAAACAATCCCAAAGGACTTCTCATGGAAAATGCCATCTGTTTCCAGTTAAAAAACTGAAAAATTAAAATTAATCTCAACAAAAATATTATATTTTTAGAGATTTATAATGATCATTAAAAGTAAAGGAATAAAAAGGTAACAAAATTAAAAAAAAAACATATGCCCATGGCTAACCTGTCTGTTCAAAATCCCATTTACCACCACAGTCGTCAACAGGACACAAAGAGAGCAGGACCAACCACCCGACTGCCTAATATCCCCTGTCTACAGGAAGTATCTAATGACAGGAAGTCAATGAGCTCCCTGAAAATGTTGGTTTTAGGGTTACAGATCTCCAATTATACAAAACCGATCGAGTCTGAATACAGAGCAAAGCAAACTTTTTTCACTTTCTTTTTAATTTTTTGTTCATTTCCTTCCACAAAAAGATTAACATGGAAAAATACTCTACATGTATGCTCATGTAAAGTCTATATCAAATAGCTTACCTTCTCAAAGGGGGAAAGAGAGAGAGGGGAGGAGAGAATTGGAGCCTCAAAATTCTTTGTAAAATGTCATAAAATGTTTTTGCATATAATTGGGGAGAAATTAAATAAAAAAAACAGATCTCTCAAAAAAAATCTTGTGAGGATTATTATCCTCATTTTGCAGAGGAAGAAAATGAGACTTAGAGGGAGAATATGACTTGCCTTTGGTCACATTGTGAGATTAGGTTTAGAGTAGGTAAATCCTGTGGCAGGATTCAAAATAAAGTCTCTCCAATCTATAAATCCAGTACATTTTTTTTACTGTACCACATCATCTTTCATGGCACAGATAGCAGAAGTAGAAGATTTATTTTTTAATGAAAATTAATATATCCCCACTGAGGGAGTTAAATGGCATATAAATCTGACATTAAGATTCTATATATTTAGAGTAAAAATATATATCCCAGATTCTTACTGGCATAGTACCGTTTCTGGGTGGATTAGTGATGGACAAAGCATACTCTTTGTAACACTTCCTAATGATTCGTCACATGTTTGTTCTCACACATGAAATGAATCTAGTATATTAAAAACTGCTATCAGCCTAGTCTATTAGGAAGAGCTGGCTAGATAAATGAGGAGACTTTATATAATCACTACATATGAACCTGTAAATTTATAAATATCCCTATCTTAAAAGCAAGCTCATTCTGTTCTCTTTCTTGAATTTAGATCTAGATAAGTGAATTTCCAATATCCTTGGAGGAGGCAACCATTGTTTAATGCTATGATTTCATATTTATACAGATTCTCTTATCATAGTATCTAAAAGCATTTTGCCAATATAACAGCATAATAACCCTACTGAGTGAGCTCACTTTCCCAACTCTCAGTGCTACTGACAGGCTTGGCTCCCAGAGGAGTAGCTGTTATTGTTCTTAGGGTTCTACAGGTAACTCTCTGGCAGCTAGTTGTCTTAGTGATGGACCCTACAAGACTTGAATTCAAATCTGACTTCAGGCTCTTAATAGTTATGTGATGGCAGACAAATCACAACCTCTGCCTGTCTCAGTTTCCTCAACTGTTCAGTGGGAATAATAATACCACCAATCTCCCAGCAATGTTGTGAGGATTGAAAGAGATAATAATTG
Source organism: Monodelphis domestica (assembly GCF_027887165.1). Taxonomy (NCBI): domain Eukaryota; kingdom Metazoa; phylum Chordata; class Mammalia; order Didelphimorphia; family Didelphidae; genus Monodelphis; species Monodelphis domestica. The sequence goes on from NC_077234.1 coordinate 108,227,826, forward strand.
TAAGGTGCTTAGCACAGTGCCTGGCACATAGTAGGTGCTGAAAATGTTTTTTCTCTTCCTTTTTTCTCCATATTAAGAAGGATAGTTACAAATCCTAATCCCCTTCCAAACTTGGAACACACTATCCCATAAATACAAATATTTGTTGGAGAAAGAATGGAAACTAATTTAAACTAACATGATAGAGTTTGAGAGCCTTAAAGTCCTTTCATTTTCTAAAGGAACCTCAGGAAGTTCACTGTGAAGCAGGACGTCATTGACTAGACTTTCTCAGCTTCTCTGCTGGTGTGGCTCCACATAGAACATATCTTATCCCACTAGTCTGGCCAGTATTACACTCCCTTCTGATGGATTATTCCAGCTCTCTTTTCAGCTTGAAATTCTAGTGTGTTGTTTACCTAAGACAATAACCCTTAGCCTAGGATAAGAAGTAGCCTCTTTGTTTGCCTCTGAGACTTCTAGGGTTCATAGCATCACAGATTTCGAACTGCAAAGGTATTTTAAAGCATCTCTCCTCGTACAATGAGGAAACTGAAAATAAGATAAGTGACTTGCTCAGGGTGGCTTAGCTAGTAGATGTCCAAGGCAGTTTTCAAATTCAACTTTTCCTACTTTGGATCTTGCTTTCTAGCCATTTAGCCACCTAGATGCTGTTGTCTCTCTCAAGTAAGAGACAAAAGTGGTCTAGAATCTCCTGTTAGATAATATTGGCTGACTCAAAACCAATTCCTTAAGAAAAGTACTCTCCTTGGCTTATGGCAGTGATGGTGAACCATTTAGAGACTGAGTGCCTCACCCTGCCTCCCCCCACCGCATCCACTGCACCCTCCCTTACTCCAGATAGGAAGAAGAAAGCACTCCCATTGGACTGCTGGGCAGAGGGGCAGGTGAAGTGAGGAACGTCTTCAGGTCCATGGAAAAGGGGAGAGGAACAGCTCTACCCCAAGTCCTTCTGGCTTTCTAGTAATGAACTTTGGCAGGCAGCTACAGGCATATCCACAGAAAGGTTGCTGGGTGCCCTTTTTGGCACAAGTGCCATAGGTTCACCATCATGGGCTTATGGTGATCAGTCCCAATTCAGCCAGTTACATTTCCTAGATTTATTTTGGGGTCTTATGAAGATGAATATCTATCCAAGGACAAAAAATTGTAATTCAGTATATGCCCCATATCAAGTTCATTGTTTTTGCTGGGCTTTTCATAGGCAATTTTCTCAGGCCCTTTTCTAACATACAGACTATTTATTTGTATCTGATGGCATTCTACTTTCTATTTCAATATCTCTGCCTTTCCACATTTCTTGATCTTTCAATTTTGCTGAAGGCTCAACTGGGTATATTCCCCAGAATCAGTGTTAATAATTTTAACAACAGCATTTGTAATTTGGATATTGGTCAGTTTTCACAATTTTCCCTGGGTATTTTGGAAGTTCTTGCTTTATATTCTGGGAGAAAGGTAACAAATCTTCTGAACCATTGAACAGAAAAATATGTAAAGCCAACTAAGAGAACAAAATGATGATGTGTACAAATTGGTACCCATTGTAAGAACCTCCAAGAAAAAGAATGTTTTAGGGGGAAAGTCTACATTTGGGGAGAAGAAGACATGCCCTTGAATGGTTTTGTAGAGTTTTCTCAAATTCATCTCAATAGATTATAATGACAGAACACATCCTATACTATTAAATTTAAGAAAAATGATGTAGATTTTATTACAAAATATCAATTGTATTAGTACTATGTGAAATACTAGTATTAGCTAGATGAAAGTTTCTGTGGAAAAAAAAATCAATAAATCTAGTGAATTGAAAGCTTGATGTGAGTCATCAATGATGCATTCATAGGTTGCATTTAATAAAATCACAGTGTGTCAGTCAATAAGCATTCTATCACATTCATTCATACATGCATACACACATTTTGCATATATACATACCAACTATAGGTGCTTCATGGGAGTTGAGGATCCCAAGATCCTCTTTGTCTCACACACAGAGCTAGGAACAATCCCTGTTCTTGTTTTTATTGTGCATATTTACTAGCAACAAAAACCATCTCTTTTGTTTTGTATTTTGCTCTTCTCAAATTATCATTGACTTCCCTTTCTTTCCCCCAGGACAGAGTTGAAGTGTCTACAAATTGTCTGGGCACATTTAAAACATCTGTGAAAACACATAATAAGTATCATCATTTACCATAGAACATAGTCCCAAGTAATCATCCCAACTACCTAATAAAGTACACATTCAGTTAACTAAGACATGGTACCCACCTGCATATAGCAAGCCTGAGCACACTGAGAAACCTAATACATAATCTATAACAGGGGTCACACACCATAGCCAGAGGGACAAATCCATCCAGCTTCCTGTTTTCATAGGCCATCAGAGCTAATAATGGTTTTTACATTTTTTATGTTTCAATGCAAAAACAATTCTGAGCTTGTCAGGCTATACAAAAGTAAGTGGCAGCTTGAATTTGGCCCTCAGGCTGTAGTTGGCCCACCCTTAGCCTGTAACTAATAGACAAGGATATTGCATATAAAACACCAAGAACAAAAAGCTCATGTAAGATATAACAGATTGCATCCCATTGCAGAACTACCTGCAAGAACCACATACATAAATTACATACAGAAACAGAAGACGTGTACATATAGCAATTATAAATGAATCAAATCAAGATGCTAGCAAAGAAATATAACACAGCCAAAAGGCATAATGAACACTAAACACGTAACTCCAAATGCAACATATACCAAATGTAGGTAGTAGTTACCTACAAGACACATTAGGTGTACTTTACAAATGGCTACGTAGATAAATATTTCTCCTATGGCTCCCAAAGCCTCATCTGCTCAGCTGAATGGTTCTAGCATTTCCACAGTGACAATGCCAGGTCTTATACTCTCTGCATCCACTGGTCTGCAGCCCTAATCCCAAATATGTGGCTAGCCAAGGCAGAAGGGGATCATTTTTAGACCCTACTGGTCCATATTTTCCAATCAGGATCTTGTGATGGACTCAGCCTAGCTATCATTATCATTAGCTACCCTGACGATACCTTTTAATATAATCAGTATCATCTCCTGGACACCAAGATAGAAAAGCGTAAATAAGTCAATGAGTATGAGAAAAGGGTCTGAAACAGACAAAAATTGTAAGGCAGTGGGCAGGTCAGCAACAGGCAAATACCCAGCCACTGTGGACTCACCACTGGGTCCCTTGATGTTAGAAAACCGTAGATGTACACATTGACTCGCTCTAGAAACAAAGATTTATGAGGATATGGAATGTCTTCACTAGGTTTTGTTTTGGGGATTTTTTGTGGGGTTTTTTGGCTTTCCAGAACTTAGCACAGTGCCTGGAAGCACATAGTTAGGTGCTTAATAAATCCTTATTGACTGTTTGAGGCTGCTGACCACAGACTTGAACATCATGTTGACACATTTCTAATAGAGCAGCACTTCGAGCTAAGGCAAATGATAGACCGTAGGACTATTTTAACCAATCTCTCAGCCAAGAGATACCCTATTTTGAGCTTCTGGACACACACAAAAAATAGATAAAGGTGACTTTCACCCAAATATAAGTCACTATGGAGTAAAATCTGTGACTTCTTGGAAGCACTATATATATATATATATATATATATATATATATATATGTATATATATATATATATATAATATATATACACACATTAGATATTCCACAGGTTGACTATTTTATATCCTGTTTGGGACTTCAGAGCGCCACTGATTTCAATAGCAACAACTTAATCTATTCAGGCTTTTGGAACTACTTGATAGTTGCAAGATATAGTGCTGGATACCTCGATTCCTGTCACAGCAAACACTTCTTTGGATAGTTTATTCTCAAAGTCTCCACCTGCATCAGAAAAATTCACATACAGAGTAGTATTTTTTCCCACAACATGTTTGCTTCTTTGTAAGCTATGCCTGTTTATGCTGGATAAAATGGTCTGTTACCATTAGGGTTTTTCTGGTGGGATGGAATGGACCTGGATGAGGCAGGTAAGTCAAAAGATGGAAGTTTTTTGGATTGGAGAGTTCCAAGCATGTTATAGGGAGATGAAAAGGATCTCGTGGAAGAGAAGATTTTTAATATACATGAGAAAGAGGAGATGACTGCTGAAGCAAGGTCCCATAGGATAGTGATATCAAACTCAAAAACAGATCCCGGCTGGCTGCATTTTCATTTAGAAAACCACAGATTATTATGTTGTATTTTATTTATTTATTTTTTTTATTTCGTTTTTTAATTCTTTATTTTATTTTGTTAATATTTTTTTATTTTATTTAAATTTCCCAGTCACATGGCTGATTGATTCAATGATTGATTGATGGGTTAATTACCTCTATGATTCCGACGAGAAGTTAGTATACCTTCAAAAAGAAGTAAAGCCAAGATTTCTGGTTCTGATCAGTTACTTGGAAAACTTTTGTACTTTACTAGACTAATAGGAGAACTGCACAACGTATAAACACTGAAATGTGCAAACATTATTCCTGTATTCTTTTGAGATCCTGTCTCCTGTCCTAACTGATCCAGAGTCACTTCCTTTTCTTCTATAAAGCTCCAGACAATGATAGATTAGTTTTGGACCAAAGACTCCACTCAGTGACTGAGGAAGGGAATTGTTCAATTCAATTCAATTCAATTCAATACAGTCAACATCTAAGTACTTTCTATATAAGGCAATGGGTATATCAAGTATAAAATCAATACTGTTCCTTCCCTTAAAGAGTTTGAAATTCTGTAGGGAGGCAAAGCAGTTATACAAATAAGTGTGACATATGGTAGACTGTGATAAAGGCACTGAGAGGTCTAAACAAAATGCTATAAGAAGTTTGCAATGAAAGAAATCACTTTCAGCTATTTAACAGAATTAGGTTTCCTAACTACTGTCTTTTTTTTAACCTCTAGGGAAATTGAGATTCTTAAATCAATCAATTCTTTTAACTGAGTATGCATATACCTTTAAATTATAGGAGTTAGAGGTGGAAGGTACCCTAAAGTGAACTAGACATCAGATTATAACAGGACTTCAGAAGTCAAGCTGCTCATTTTATTAATTAGAAAACTTAGGTCCAGAGAAATACTAGGACTGAAGTCAATCTCAGAGGTAGTAATGTCAGGATTCAAATCCATGACTAGTTTCATATTCTTTGCTCTTTCTGCTATATCAGGTTTTCTCTCCCATCCTTGCCCAATTAATCACAAACATTTATTTAACTTTCATTTTTTTCAGTTTTTTTTAATCAGTCCCTTGTGAGCCACAAAACATCCCACATCCAAATTACAACTTAATTTTGACCATGGTGATATATTTATATCAAAGAAAAAGAAAGTCATAAGGTTTGAAGTTCTGTTAGACACAAATAAAAACCAATGCCATCAAATCAGAAAGTGTCCAGAAGTTTCCCACAGTTTTTTTTTTTAAACAAATCTCCTTCTGTGGCTTTAATATTTCTAATTAAATGGGCTTTTTTCTCAAGCATCAAATTTCAGGATAAATGCTAAAACTTTGTTTATTCAACTCTGTGTTTATATTTTGGCTATTAATGTGGCTTATTAAGTTATTTTGGTTGAAGTATATGAAGAAAATCTGGCCTCAAATAGATATGTAATGGAAAGGTAGGGATTATTTTAATAGGCAAATAAGGTCTTAGCAATATTATAAAAATGGTTTTGACCTCAAGAACCAACCCCCCCCTCAAAGGACCTCAGGACCCATAGGGTTCCTTAGATCATATTTTGAGAACCATTGATCTAGGATAGTACATTTCCAGTTTCAAAAAACTGACTTATAAATGAACTTTAAAAATATAACTCGTTTATAAATTGAGTATTTGTCAGTATAAAGTGTTAGTAATAACTCTGGGACTTTCCACAGATCATAATTTCTAGCATTTCTATAACCGAATTAGGAGGTAAATGGGAAAACTTTTTTTTTTTAATTTACCAATCATTCTTCAGTCTCCTTGTAGATCCCTTCACAAAGAATCCTGACAACCAATTGCTGCCATATACCATCTCTACAACTAAGTATAACTGCCAAGTATATCTCACTTTTGTTTATGGGTTAATTCAATTTTAACATGATTATATCTCTATCAGAAAAGTCTAGGATTTCAAGGAACAGAGATACAGTCATACTTGCCTTAAGCTAAGAGCTTATTGATAGCATCTGCCTCAGTATCATCCTTGGGTTATAGTTTTGGTATGGCTTTGGGAAATAAAACTGAACACATAACTGCTTACAGAAAATTGTCTCTATCCAAGCATAGACAGACCATGTTAGACTATGAGCTCCTTGAGAGCAGAGATGTTGGGGGTATTTTCTTTTGTTTTATCCCCAACATTTAGCAGAGTATCTACCACATAGTAGGTATATCATTTTTTTTAGTTGATTGTTCCTTGTCCCTTATAATTTAGTACTCAAGGAAGCAAAGGAAATTGGAATCTTTTGAGGATAAGCAGACTACAGGTTCCTTTGATATTCTCAATCCTGAGTAGTTCTGTGGCCCATCTCTCTGTAGAAGAAGAGTCCTGGTTTAACCAGCTTTCATTGATGCTACATCAGCATAGAAATTTTAAAATAATAATTATGAAGGTACAAAGAGAAATGGAAATTTATATATTTATATGTATATGAATATATATATATATATGAGAGACAGAGACAGACAGAGAAAGAGAGAGAGAAAGAGAGAGAGAGAGAGAGAGAGAGAGAGAGAGAGAGAGAGAGAGAGAGAGAGAGAGAGAGAGAGAGAAAATTAACCATAAACCTGGAAGATCTGGTTCCAATCCTGCCTCCAACACATAGCTTGGATAGTCTAATACAAAATGTCACCTAATACAATATGTGATTCTAGGGAAGCACCCAACTTCTCATTGCCCAAGGCAACACTCTTGAAGACTTTAAATTACAAAGAAAGTGATTACATTTATAGATGGTATTTTCTCATCAAAGAGTTCTCTATGCCAATGAAATCTCAGAACCAGTACAACCACAGAACCAAATATTTTCCAACCAGGAAAATGAAGCAAAGGTAATTCCTTGCTCAGAGTAGAGAATCATGGGTAGTTGGGCTGACTAATTAAAGGATAAAGATTAGGAATAAGCAAATGAAGTCAGAACAAAGCAGATAAACTTGAGAAATTCTAGAGGTATGGGATTTAGGGTGTATAGTCTAGTCATAAAATGAATGATATATTTAGAGTCAGAGTCAAACTGGAAGAAATAGAATGATAGGAGGTTATGCTCTAATAAAGTAATTGTAATATTCTCAGAAAAGACACATATCATGTGCTATATTTAAACGTACAATGCCTTTAAAGACTTATTGAATGATGCCTGAACTATAGAGCACTGAAGAGGAAAGATAATGAATTTGGCTTTGAGCATTTATGGATCATATGAGAGCAAGTACAATCAAAAATGGAAAGGATGCATTGTCATATATTCTCAGCAAAATTAGGAATTTGGAATGACTTGTAAGGACTTTTACAGTTTTAATTATTTGATTATGAACACTCACAGAGAAAGAATTCTTGAAAGTGGAACACTGAAATATGGGAGAAAGACTGGCTCAGAGTCCCTTCCAATTAGGAGATTTTTGTCAAGCAGAAATGCCTTGTAATAACCACTTGGCATAGGCTTTTGTCAGACAGGGCTGGGGAGAATCACTTGCCAAGAATATGTAGCAAATACTGTTTCCCTGGATGGGTTAGGATGTATGCTCACTGAGAGCAAGCACTATTTCATTTGTGACTCTATCTGCTTCCTATCCAGAGCCTTCTCAGTCTCCTTTTCTGATTCCTCATCCATATCCTGCCCATTGAATGTCAGTGTTCCCCAAAATACTTTCTCTTTTCTTTATGTATCCCTTTATGTATCCCTTGATGATCTGTTCACACTCATAGGCTTAATTGTCATCTCCATGTGGATGACTCTTAGATCTACATATCTAGTTCTCTCTTTATCCTGAGCTCCAGTTCTCTATCATCAACTATCTATCAACTATCTCAAACTAGATGCTCTGCAGGCATTTCAAATGCAAAATGGCCAAAACAGAATTCATTGTCTTTCTTCTCCAATGCTTCAGAACCCAGGCACAGCAAATATCAATCAGGAACAGTCTTTAAAGACAGCGCACATTCAAATACTGCACAGACTGTGTGTCATTTATTCCTTTCTGAGACTCCTCTTATCATTAGAACATGGCTGTGAGGAACCTAGAATGGGATAATATACCCAACCTGCATATGTCCATCCAACTGAATCTTTTAGCTTAAAAAGAATTCAAAGATTTTGTAGTCTATTGTCCGTGAGGGTCATTTGACTGTTAATTCTGCACTTTCTACTGTTCTTTAGCAAGTTTCCAAAAGATGTCTGCAAATAATAATAATAATAGATGGCATTCTCATAGTACTTTCATTTTGACAAAGATATTCATAGTACAGTTGTGAAAACTGAGGCTCAGAAAGGAAAAGCAGCTCACCCAAAATCCATTCCTTATCTGGTAAACACTTGAGACAGAATTCAACTCTAAGTCTGAACTGCCTCAAAGTCCTGTACTCATCATTTTTCCACATTGCCTTCCAAGTAAAGCCATTGCTCACAAATGACTGGCCATACAAGGCTGATAATGCCTACCTTCATCTATGAGATATTGAGAATAGATCATTTGAATACATAAAAACCACCATGACAATAAGTGCTAAGTACCTTGAATTCAAGAACAAGACAGTGAGCAAACTATTTGTCACCAAAAAGCCAAGCAACTAATTGTTTGAATGAATTGTTCATTTTCATTGTTTGAGATCTATTTGGAATTAAGACAATACCATAGTCTCTTCTCCCTGATTCTTAGCTAGGTCTAGTTAAGCTCACAAAATGCCATGAAAATGAGCAAAAGAGGCTGAAGGCAAGTAAATCATTTTTCTTCCATCTTTAACTGCATTATTGAGAACTAGAGGAGAAATATACTTTGGCACAGACTACTATTTTCCAATCCAGAGAATGACAGTGGAGAATAGAATGTAAAAATTGTACCAAAAAAAGGAAAGGGAAAAACAAATAGAAAAACATATAAGTCTGCTCCAACCCTTTCTGTACATATCTAACCTCCTCTATGTAAGGAGAATAACTGTAAAATATGACAGTCACACCAGATACTAATAATGATTTTTAAACAGTTCAAATATCTAAGATAACTAGACCTCATTAAATTACAATGTGCATGTCAGTCACTATACAGCAGAGTTGATCTGGGTCGATTTGCATTTTGCAATCTTCTTGGAACATGCCATTCCTCCCCTTCAAAATGAAATCTCCTATTCTCCTTTTTTGATCATTCATGAATCAGGAACCAAAAAATGTGTGTCACTCAACCAAATCAGGTCACAAAACTAAAGAAGTAGCTTGCTGGGCAAACAGACTTAATACTGGACATTATTAGAGACTGTAGGATTACTTGAGTAGCTCTATAGAGAGAAATTTCATTCCTAAGACACACTAGTCTGAGCTGATTTGGGACAAGGCTATGCAAGTAATAAAAATGTCTGTTGAATGTCATGAATCCAGCCTGCTAAGTCAATTAATTGCTCAGCTATCGTAAGGTTATCTGGATCCTCTTTTCCACCTCTAATTCTATACAGACCACAGAGTTATCAAGCAGGGGTGACTGGAGTGGTTTGCCAGGAATCAACCCATCCACAAGAGGTCCCTAAGTGGAAAATTGTTCTGACTGTGACATTGCAATTTCATATTGTGAGCCATGTTAAATTACAGCAGGCCATTTGGCAGCTTATACACTGAGAGGTTAGTTTTTATTCAGCTCCCAAATCTTCAATTAATTAAAGTTTCAATCTTCCTATCTAAAGGACCCAGGACAGAAAATCACCACTGACTGACAATGAGTCAAGAAAAGGGGGCTGGAACCTTCTGTGTGCCTGACTTTGATTTCTTCCCTTTAACTATTTTTTAAAGCAGCAATTAAATTCTCCCTTATCTGTCCCCATAGACAATTCACAGATTTCATGATTATTTAGTCCAGAGAATCCAAGACTTAGAATCTTTAAGGCTATTTGAAGTTAGAGTTATTATACACAGTATCATGACCAAGCAATTCTCTGCCTCCACTGAGAACAGAACAAAAGAAAATAGGCTTAAATAGCAGCATGAGAAATTGAGGTTAAATAGGAAAAATTTCCTGACAGAAAGGATAGTTTAATGCCAAAATGGGCTACTATGGAAAGTGAGTGAAGCTTCTCTGGAGGTCTGCAAAGGGATAATAAAATCAGATAGCTTTTTTTCTTTAAGCAGACTATAACTTGTATCCAAATGAGTATCATTCTTCTAAGTAGTCTCCTTATGACACTTTCCCTTTGTCTAACATTGCTGTCATTGCTAGTAGCATTACTAGAACTCCATTTTTAGCATCCAGAAACTACACATATTCTTTGGTTTAGCCATAATGGCAACAAATTTCCATCCTTTGAGATTGGATTTGAGTTTTGGAAATGACCAAAAATGCTTCAGAGCTAATTCAGATAAAAAATAAATGTACAAGAATAAATCAGATAAAATTACTGTCTGCTCATGAAGTGGATGTAATGATGTCACAATACAACTGCCATTTTTATATGACTCATTGATTAGTTATGAAGGCTACACCAAAGTGTAATGATTAATAATTAATTCAAGGAATTGTGGGAAGATGATGAAGTATTTGGATCTAGAAGAATCCAGATGCATACACAAACATACCCCAAATACCCAAGAAAAACTCTAAAAATGAACTAAAAGGAGTAGTAATAAAGAAAACCAGTAAGAAACATCCATATGTCCCTCTAGTCCAAATTATGCAAAAAGATGGTCAGGAAAGCAGTAAAGTAACACATTCAAGCAGTTGTAGACCCAGTACAGGAGAAAAACTAACACAATAGTCAGGCAGCCCATCTCAGATGTATATCAGAGACATGGCAGAATCTGGGAGAGTAGGATCCAGACAAACCCATCACATGTATAACAGAAGAGTTGGACAGACATCTCTCTCAAATAACATAGAGCAAAAATCAAAAAGAAACAGAACAAGATCTCTAGGAGAACAATCCCACGGCTACCCAAAGACTGAGGCAGAGAAAGAAAAAGCACCAGAATATAAAGTGGGAAACAAAGTACCTACAATCTCCCAAATAGGTCTGGTCAAAGCTTCTAAGACTCATAGCAAACATCCTTGGAATGAGAACTATTCAGCTCAAGAAGATAAAGAAGGGGCCAACACTAACACCTAACATGAAACACCAGCTAGCCTCTCTCCCCAGGCCTCTGCAGAAAATACTACTTTACTATCATAAGATCCTTTTTTCAAAGAGTTATTTATAATGTAACTCCATAACAAACCCTCACTCTAGAAGGATCCTCCAGGAATTGGAACCCTGGTGCCTATTCAGTTGAGTTTAGTCCATACTATAGGCTGGGACACTCATCAGTTTTCCAATTAAAATGTTTTCCTTCCAAAAAAAATGCTAAATAAATGGGAAAATACTATGAAATGAGAGAAGTTTGTAATGAAAGAAAAAATAAAATAATAATTTCAGAACTAGTTCAAATAGATCCTAAAAGAAAGTCCTGACCCCAAAAATTTATCAGCACACCTGAAAGAAATGAAGCAAGATATACCAAATGCTATATTCAATAAAATTAGAGTTGTGAGATAAATAATGGTGAGGAAAACTCAAAAGTTTGAATAAATGGTGGTAAAACATCCCCAAGAACTTTGATCCCTAAAAATTATAAAAGTTCAAACAGGAAACAATGACTCTGAAGAAAAAAGAATGAATAAAAATAATATCAAAAGACTAAAATAGGAGAAACTATAAAAAACTCTTTGTTATTTAAATTACAAACATAGATTATCTCCATTCTGCTAGAAGTGTCTTATAACAAAGTAAAATAATTAAGCAAAGGTAACAATACCAATGATCTCATCTAAAAATGCATGACAACATTCTACATTTATAGCACCGGAACATAGGCAACTTTCTATTTTAATTGATTTTTTAAACAAATAGAAATATATTTTAGCTCCCTCCTACCACCTCCCACACCAATGGGTGGAGGAAGAGAAAAAAAATCCTTTTAACAAATATACAGTCAAGCAAAGCAAATCTCATAGGCTATAAAGAGGCAGAGACGGAGTTAGACACTAGATAATGTATGTGTATGTTTGTGTGTATGTATATTTATATGTACATATTTCTTGTTTTTGTTGTTTGTTTTTAAAGATGAACACACTAGGTGATGTTTTGACTTCTAGATGAATGGGGTTTAAAGTATGGCAGAGTTCAGCAAAGTCATTAACCTCACTCTCTATCTCTCTTCCTCTTTTTTAAGTAAATTCTTACCTTCTACCTTAGAATCAATACTAAGTATAAAAAGTTCCAAGGCAAAAAAGTAATGTGGACTAGGCAATGGGAGTTAAGTGACTTGTTCAGGGTCACATAGCTAGGAAGTATCTGAGGCCATATTTGAACCCAGGACCTCATGCCTCCAGGTTTGGTTCTTTATCCACTGAGCCACTTAGCTGCTTCACACTTTCTTCTGGAGCCTTCAAAATACAAGGGAAAGGCAAAAGTCAGGAGACTGGTGATAACCCAGGATGCAGTGAATGACTTTGGAGTCTTTCATGTCTGAACAAGCTCTATGTAGTCCACAGCTCCTACTTCAGCTGCCTTTATGATCATTGGAACAAACTGTTCTTATCTGACCATTCCACCAGTGGAAGTCTTCACATACTTGGTATAAACATCAACTCACTAGGGTTGGAGACTTCTCAGTCACCCTCCATCTGGTTTAGCCATCTGTCAAAAAAGTTTTTTAGCCTCTGTGCTACAGGTGAGCCACAGATGAGAGTTGGGTGAAATGTAGGCACCAAAGGGATGAACATCTCTGAAAAGGGCTCATCAAACCCTCACACCAGAGATGCTAGTCCTCCCAAAAAACCCTCTATGAGTGTGTACATACACCTACATTCTCTGCATATATATATATATATATAGATAATATAGATAATTGTTTCATTATCAGACTCCTGAAATCATAGATGGTCATTGTATCATTTATAGTTCTTCCAGCTTTCAAAGGTATTTGTCTTCACAGTGTTATTATTGTGTAAATTGTTCTCTTGATTCTTCTCATTTCATTCTTCACCAGTTTGATTTTTTATAATACCGATATTATAATATAAATTGTTTTCTGGTTCTGATCTTCACATAGCTTCAGCTTCATATGTTTTTATTTGGTTGATTATTTCATTAAAATACCCAGTTAATTTCCTCCCTTCCTTTCCTCCCCCACCCCACATGCACACTAGAGAGGGCTTCATTTGATTAAAATACACATGTATATATAAAACTGTGATAACTTGTTTTTATTTTTCTCTAAAGGTAGGCATACACAAGTCATTTTTTAGGTAATATAGCTATTGCTGTATGTAAGGTTCTCTTGGATCTGTGTGTTTCTCTCTTCATAATTTCATGTAGGTCTTTCCATGATTTTCCTAAATTAAGCTGTTCTTCATCTCTTATGGCACTTTTCATATGCCAAAACTTGTTTATGTCTTTTTGAAACCATCTATTTCCTAATTTTTTATATCACAGCAGTAGTCAATCACATTCATCCACAGCTTATTCTCAGCCACTTCTCAAGTGATAGACATCCTTTCTGTTTCTAGTTTTTTTGCCTCTACCAAAAAAAAGCTATTCTAAGTATATTTATGCATAAATAGGATCTTTTCCTGTTTGTTTTGTATAATCCCAAATTGTTTCCAGAATACTTGTTTGCATTCATAAGTCCATCAACAGGAATCAATATGCCTATTTCCCAATTGCCTCAGTTTCTAAAATTTATAACTTCTTTTATTAATATTATATTATGTAATATAATGTTATATATATAATGTTATATTAATGTTATATAATGTTATAAATAATGTAATATTATTTATCAATGTGGGAGTATGAAGTAGAATCTCAGAATTATTTGGTAGTGATTTGGAGAATTTTTTCATGTTTATAGATTGCCTAGGATTCTTCCCTTGAAAACAACATGATATTCTCCTTCCACTTTTTATCAAATGGGGAATAGCTCTTCATAATATAAATTTAAATCATTTCCTTATTTATCTTGAAAATTATATTGTTGAGAAAATTGCTGTGAAGTTTTTTTCTGTTAATTCTCTTTAATCTTTACTTCATTAGATTTCTCTATGTAAAAAATAATTAGCTTATATAATCAAAATTATCATTCTCAATCCTCACCCTGCATGATATCTCTAGAGCATTTGACATTGTTGACTATTCTCTCTTCTGGATTTCTTCTCCTCTCTAACATTAGATGTCATTCCTCATCATATCATCATATTAGCATCATTTTTCAGTGATTCATTTTTTATGTTTGCTCTCCTATGAATAATTGCCCAGCTAAATAAAATAACTGCTTTTCTGAGTTGAATCAAAGTATTAACATTCTCTGTAGTGCCTCTGAAAGTTTCCAGATTATAAACTACAGCAGAAGACAGAACAACAGGTGATGAGATGACCAAGGGACAGAACATAAAGGGCTCAGGGAAGAACTTTGGGAGACACTGTTAGCAAATATTATACAGCAACTGAATATATACAGGTAGATTTTGAAAAGTGCTTCCACATTTCTTATATTATTTGATCCTTAGAATACCCCATAGGTGTTAATGGCATTATTTTCTCCATCTACAGATAGGAAAGTGATGCCTAAAAGAGTCAAGTGACTTATTTATGATGGAAAAGAATACTCAACAAGAATTAAGCACCTACTCTATGCCAGGCACTGTACCAAGTGCTTTATAAATATTATCTTGTTTGATCCCCACCACAACAACCTGAGAGAAAGGTTTTAGTTTTTTCCATTTACATTTGATAAAAGTGAGAGGGACAGAGATCAGATAACTTTCTGAGGGTTATACAACTAATAAGTGTCTGAGATTGGACTTGAACTCTGTTCTTCCTGACTTCAAACCCAGTGTTTTTATCCACTGCATATGCCATATCAAGACACATGCCATAATCAGAGGGTCAGTGGATGTATTTGAACTCAAGTCTCCCTAACTTCAAGTTAAGCACTGTTACCTATCCCTATACACTATACTATGTTATTTACCAAATAAAGTAAAAATCACTGATTCTGACATTCAAAGCTCTTCATATACCACTAACTTACAAGTCTAGCTTTATTATATGTGATTCCCTTAATGTAATCTATGTTCTTACTAAACTGGTCCAATTTTACCCTTCCATTCCTATTCTTTGATGTCTGCATCTTTGATCTTGTCAAACAAACCACATCCCTTATTTCAGCTCTTTGAAAGAGGATCTGTTCTATGTTTATCTTTGTATTCCCAGTTCCTACAACAGCTCATTGCCCATGGTAGGTGCTAAATAGATGTGTTAATTAAATGATGTGTTGAATTAAATGTCCTTCTGTGTTCATTCTAGACACTCAATTCCATTACTGTAGAATTTCAAAGAGGAGTAAATAATTCAAAGCAATTTCATAAACTTAGTAACTGGACAATTCCATTGAAAATGGAATCCTATGTCATTACCAGATGGAGTAAAATTAAGTCTATTAGGAAAAAATTGACTGAATGGACAATTCCTTCCCAACTAGCATATTATAACATTATCAAATGGAGTAAAAAAAAGTCTGTTAGGAAAAAACAAGATGTATTTGGTTAAATAACCCAGATTCCTCATTTTATTGAATTATATGTTACTCAATAGAAGTTGCTGCCCACTTAAGGGATAATCATTTTTAGGAAAGGACAGAATCACATTTTAGTTAATTTGTAAATAAATTTGTAATTTCTTGAGGTACTCCACTCCCAAAACAGAACCCTATGGTTACTTCTGGCCCCCAGATAGTAATTGTATTTCACAGCACTGAAGGCATCATCAAGAAAGATGAGAGTCTAAAAATTTAAATATAGTCCATAATAGAAATCTACATTTAGGAATATGAGATTTTCACCAATAATCAACTAGAAACCATTGAAAAATATTTTAAATTTTTCTCCATATCTATCACTTCAGAATTTGATGGTTGAGGGAACTATGCATCTTAAAGACCCCTTAGAAGTGACAATAGAGCCATAAAGATATGAGAGTTTATATACAATATTCTTCTTCTCATAGCACTATGTGCTTATTCAATAAAGAACACAGAATGAAGACAAAATGAGATGTCAGAAGATCGAGTTCATCAATTGCCACTTGCCTTCACTTTAGTCTATGTTTTGTCCCCTCATTCATCTTAATTAGATCATAAATCCATTAGACAAAGACAAGAGCTACCTCTATTATCTATTTAGTTTGAACATAGTGTAGCTGCTTTTATGCTTGGGAGATCAATTGACTCTTGGAATCAAGGTGATAAGCAATACCTTATTACTATCCACTCACCTTAATATTCTGTTCTGACGTGTTTTGACATCTATATCTACACAGATCAGTTGAGATTCCCACTAAACAGAAAGGAAATTTCCTTTGTAATTCACGTCTTAGTTTGCAAGAGGTAAGGGTAGGGTGGAATACATTTGTGTTCCATAATCCATCAAAGAACCCTAAAAACCGAAGATTTGAACCTGAAATTTCTGCTCTATGAACTCCTAGAAGGTTCCAAACAATTAAAGCAGCCCACAATCCATCTGTGAATCTGGATTTTTTATTATTTCAGAAACATGGTTCTGTCCCATTGCAAAAAAAATGCTTCATTTAACTTTTTTTCTCATGAGATCATGTTCTATGTTTTTCAAATTACAATAAACCAATTTCAAATACACTTTTCAAATTATTTTCTCCTCAATATCTAAGTAGCAGGAAATAATCATCCCTCATATATATATATATATATATATATATATATAAAATACATACATGCATATATATATATATATATATGATATATATAGTTTTACTGTTGCCAGAGCATTTCCCTTAAGATAACTTGGTTTGGATAAAGGGCTTACAAGGTTTTGTCATTCAAACTCCATGACTCAAATTAGTGTAGGTTCATATGAGAAGACCTCCAGTCCAGTGATAATAGAATCTGATTTCAAGCTGGTCCAATCATCATTTGGTCTTTGGTTTCAATTTTTTTCCCCTAAACCCTTGCCTTCCATCTTAGAATCAATATTGTGTATTGGTTCCAAGGCAGAAGAATGGTAAGGGCTAGGTAATGGGGGTTAAGTGACTTGCCCAGGGTCACACAGCTGGAAGCATTTGAGGCCAGATTTGACTATCTTTGCTTTCTACCAATATCACCCACTAAATAAAAGTGCACTAAGTGAATCTTTTTTTTATTCAGTTGTCTCATTCTCTGTAGTTTATAAAAGTCTTTCAATTCACACTTAGTTATAGACTTTGTTATTAATTGTTATAGTTTGCATTGTCTTTCTAAAATCATACTTCATTTTAGCATACTATGTTTTTATTTTTAACATTAAAATTTTCTGTTTCCAAAAAAAAATACTCTATTCCTTAAAAAAAAACAGGCATGAAGTATCAGTTTAAAATGAAGAATACTATTAGAGAAAGATATTTAATAAATAAATAAAATAGAATAGACTTCTGAGAAAATATAAATATCATGGAGTACTAAAAATATCAATTATATAACGAGAAAGGGGAAAGTAAAGAACTGTTTCTGACAAAAATCTTCATAGAATTCTCACCCCATCCTCCCATAACAAACAAGCCAACCCAATGCCCAAGAGGACTTTTTTTTTTTCTTCTTCTATGCTTCCATCTCTGGATTAGCCAAACAACAAATCCAGGAAATTCATGCTGATAAATTGGAGTTTTAGAAGAAGAACAATAACCTCACATCACAACCCTTGGATCTATCTCAGCAAATATATGGCCAATGCAGGAAGCTCTCCAACTCTTACAGCAGGGGAAGCATCACAAACACTCAGAGGATCTCCAGCTTCCCTCCCCTATATTAACCATCACAAAAAACAAGGCTTCTGCCCTCCTCCTCTATCCTCAGTCTATCCATTTGGCTTGAATCTTCAGGAGAAAACATTGACATTTCTCTCTTGGTTGTTAAAACATCATTAGAGGGGTTGGAAATACAATTAGCTCTTCTCCACTGCCCTCAGCTCATTTAACCCTTCTCTCAGTGGGGAATAGGCTGCTGGATTTGCAGTGAGACAGAAGTCCTGGGTATCATTCTGTATTGAAGGGAAGGGAGAGTCGGGGTGGAAGCAAAGGTAGAAGATGGAGACAATATGCATGCCTACCACCCCTCTGTGGCACTTACAGAATGCCACTGAACTTGGGTGCCATCTTGGATTTGTAATCCTCCAAAAGGGGGCACAGAGGGGGGAAGGGGAATTATAAGAGGAGAGGGGGCCAAGTTCAAATGCAACAGCTTGGCTTCCAGTAATTATCCCCCACTTTCTCCCTTCCAACCCCAGAACTGTGAAGGACAAGAGAGTCCTGCTGCCAGCAGCTGAGTTAGGGAGTTATTGTCCCCTTTGACCCAGCTTACAAGTGCCAATTGTAATTGAAACAATTTCAGTAGGACATAGATTTTTATAATTCACCCACAGTGAACTATCTGAGCCAAAGCATGGATAAGGGGAAAGAGCAGTGGACCATAAGCCTCCAGAGTAGAATTCTCCCAGCTCTCTCACTCATAAGCCAGGAAGTCTGGGGGCAAGTTGCTAACCTACCTCACAACAGAGTCACAAGGCCCTTTTGCAATGCATTTGTAAATGAATTTATAAAAGCTTACAGGCTAAACAGATTTGACCCACCAAAAAATCAGTCTGCAAACTTTCTATCAGCCAGTTTTATGAATTTCCATTCCAGTCAAGATATTATAGCAAATACACAGAATTCACACATAAATACAGATTCCCCGAAAAGCTCATGCAAAAATTATTTTTAAAAGGCATTCAGTTTATTTTAGGGTCATTGTTTAATTTCTGTGTAATCCATCTTGATTTTGTTTAGCCATTAATTTATACGAGATACCATTTTTTCCATGGCTACTTTTAGGATAAGTTTAATAAGATATATGAGATTGCTTTGGGCTTCTCAGGAAAAGGGCACTATATAAATTTAAGGAACTATTATTTGAGAAAGTCAGAGAGATGTGATCTCCTGGTCTTAATAAAGAACTAAGCACCAAGCCTATCAAAGTTCTAGTTCAGAACCAAATTGACCCCTCTGGGAGCTTGGAAAAGTCTCAATCTCATTCCTTCCAAATATAGGAGTGGTAATAAAGAAGAGTGTTCTGAGGATTAACTAAAGTTCACATGCTGCCTTGAAGAAAAAAGCCTTGATTTAAGTGATGAAAATTTATATTAGAGGGACGGGGAGAGCTAGCAAAAATCTCTACAAGTTACAAAGAGAAATAGAAAATTAAAGAAGATTTAGATGAAGATTTTGACTGAAGGCTATCTTTCCTATGTGGGGGGAGGATATATCTTAAACATCCTAGATTGCTCTCAATTTTTAACTGTCAATTCAAAAAAAATTATTAAATGCCTACTATGATTTGAGGAACTGGCTAATAGGTAATTGTTTATACCCCTAGTTCTAACTTTTCCTCAGTTTAACTTTTCTTCTTCTTTTCTTCTTTTTGTTTTATCCAAGATTTTATTGATATTGTATAAGGGAGTTCTTTCTTTACCTCATTTCAGTGTCTTGGAATTCCCAGATTCCTACAAGGTTTATATTACTTCTTACAAATGACCTTTCCTAATGTTTCTCATCCATTTGTTAATATTCTTCACCTTGCCCCAGAAATTACTTTATATATATATATATATATATATGTATATATATATATATATATATATATCCCCCTAAAATGGACTGTACATTCTTTGAGAAAAAGGACTGTTTTGTTGTATTGTCTGTCTCCCAATAACAGGCTCCATAAATGGCAGAGAAAGCATGTTAATGAATGTTTATGACACTAAATTCAATCTTCTTCCAGTGAAAGCTATCCAAATTCCATCAGAAGTTGAATATAGATATATCTTTTGACATATATATTATTAATCAAGATAAAAATGAAAGGATTCATGAACTGAATATTCTGGTTAATCTTAGAAAAAAACAAATAATAAAATAGGAATTTTTTATTTTAATTTTTTTCCAGATGACATGTCAATAACACTTTAAATATTTTCTGGCATTTCGCAATTGTTCTCTCCTTCTCTCCCATCCCTTCCCTATGCCCAATAAAGCAAATAAAATGATATAGATTGTACATATATTACCATATAATACATATTTCCATCATTTTGTGAAAAAACAAAAAAGGAAATCTTAAGGATTAGAACTTGACAGTTAAATTTAAAACAATATGTTATATACAATAGGTTAACAAAAATAAAAACTATCACTTTGAAAAGAATAACCAAATTGGTAAAACTGTAGATAATCTGATTAAAAACAAAAATGAGAGAAATCAAATTAACAAAATGAACAAGGAAAAGTAACAACAAATCCAAAAGAAATAAAAAGAAATATCAAAACTTACTATGCACATTTATATGCCAACCAAAATTGAAAATTCAGTAGAAATAGATTATTCACTAACAAAAAAAGAAAATCCAAATTAAAAGGACACAATGGAAATCTTAAATGATCCAGTCTCGGAAAAGAAAATTAAACTCATGGTACAGGAACACCAAAAGGCAAGAGGAATTCATAGGATAATTCTATCAGTTTTTTAAGGAATATTAAGAACTATATAGTACATCAATTATTCTTTTTTTAAAAAGAGTTTCTTTTATGGAATAAATGTAACCTTAAGGTCTAAGCCAGGGAAGTGTAAGTGCAAAAAGAAATACTATAAATTAATATCATTATTAGATATCTATTCAAAACTTTGAAAAAAGTCTATAGCAATTTATCAAAAAATAATTCACAATAGTCAAGATGGACTTAAAACAGAGTTATGATGATATGTCAACACTAGGATAATAATTAACATAATTAATCACATTAAAAATAAAAGCACTCAAACCCACATTACTAAATGAGCATAGGAGAAGGAAAAAAAGCCTTTGACAATCAACACTTATTTATGCAAAAAACAAAAACAAAAATCTGTAAAGTATACACATGGAGAAATGTTGGTAATCAACTGGAAATTATATCTCTAAACCCAAAATCATAATATGCAATGGGAAACAATAAAATACTTTATATCTTCTGAATAAATACAAAAGTAAATCAAAGATGTCTCACTTTCCCTAGTGTAATTTGCCAGTTCTAGAAGTGGTAATAAGATAAGAAAAAGAGATAAAAGATCAAGATACACACAGACAAAAATCTCTATTTGTTGATGACTTTGTGGTTTACTTATAAAATACTGGGAAACAAACAGAAATTGATTGAGACTACTTTGTCATTACAGTGAATGTGCAGGCTACAAAATGAACTCCTAGAAACAACAGCATTTCTATGTAACAATAACAAAATCTAGGCAACTCAAAAAAAGAAAATCTCATGTAAAACAATTTGAAGATGTATATAATATCTTGGATTCAAAATACCAAAGTCCATTCAAAAGAGAAACAGAGACAGACAGACAGACAGACACAGAGATGATAGATAGTTTATACACAACTTCAAAGGGTGGCAGGTGGACAAAAAAGGAAGAAAGCAGCCCTGAAAAGGGTTTCAGAAAACCTTAAGAGCAGAGATTCAATTTTTCCCCAAAAAATCTCATACCTCCAAATGAAATAAAACAACATAAATATGTAGTGGCCAGTCAGAAGAGTTTCACTCCCTCAAGTAGCACTTGAAGTAGAAGAGGGAACTGAAAGTAATACAGAATTGGGGCTCAAAAAATTAACACAACTACAAGATAAGGAAGGTGTGATTAGATAGCAATTTACCTGAAACAGCTGTGGGGGGTGTAAGGCTAGTTTAATTAAGCAATTTCCATATATAGTCATTGTTTAATGTCTCCTCATAGTTGTATATCTTGTGAGTGTCATCCCATTAGATAATCAGTATTTTAGTGATAAGTTGTAAAGAATAATCCCAATAATTAATTGATTGAAAAATTGTGTATGGAATCTGTAATCAATAACCATATTGTGAAAAAAATTGGATTCACTTGGTCATTTCTAATCAGCAAGGGACTCTGCAAATAAAAATAAAGAACATCAACAAGAAGGGGGAGGTGGGGAGAGAAACTCTCAAAAAGAAAACCTCACAGGAAAAAAAAACAGGTAAGACTAAAAAGTAGATAAGCAAAAATCAGTTCATAATATAAGGAAATTTTATCTTGCAAGGAGAAATATTGAGAAGGTAATCCTTAATAACTACTACTAGAATACCTCCAAAAAAAAGAAAATAGAACAATCCTGAGTCCTTAGAGTATTTGAAAAAGTTAATAATTAATTAAAAATAAAAATGATTAAAACTAGAGTTCTTAAAATTTAAAAGGCAATTGATGGTTTAAAACAGAAAAAAAATTGATAGAGCAATGGAAACACACACACATACACACACAGACATGATAATGAAAGAGACAGAACTCACAAAATGAGAGGTGATTAGAAATGAAGTTGGGGAGGGAAGTTAAAAGAGGGAAAAATTAGAAGAACACATTGGGTTTTTAAAAACCAAAGCATAAACACATAGGTTCATTCATAGAAAGACAGAAGGTACTTCTTGGGCTATCTCCTCTAATGCCCTCATTTTATAGATGAAGAAAAGGAAGTCCAAAGAGATTCTCGTAGTCCCACAGATAGTGACCCTCAGAGGCAGGGTTTCAAGAGCCAGTGTTCTTTCCACTATAAAACATTAAAACTGACCTTGAACACAGAACTCATGGAGTCAATCTAAGAATGATCAGCCTACAAGAAAAACAGAATGAAACAAATTCTGAATACTATATTTCAAAAAAGCATACAAGAAGATTATCTAGAAGTATTAGGGGGATAAAAAGGCAAATAAGTAGCTGAGGCAACTAAGTGGCACAGCAGATAGATAGATGACTGGTCCTAGAATCAGGAAGACATAGTTCAAACTCAGCCTCAGACAGTGGACTGTGTGTGGCTCTGGGCAAGTCATTTACCTTCTGCGGTCTCAGTTTCTTCAACTGTAAAATAATGATAAGAGCATTTAACCTTCAGGGTTGTGAGGATTAAATAAGGTAATATTTGTAAATCTCATAGCATATAGCAGATGCTATATAAATATTCCCTCCATCCCCTTTCTTCTTTCCTCTTTCAGAAATAAAGAGAAGAGTATCAATCAATAAAATCCTCTGGATATCAGTAGAGAGTGTCTGATTTTAATTACTCATAGAAATCCAGAGTTTCCAGGTAAAAGAATAGCTATTGTAAATATCCAATGAGACAAAGCTTATCTACTAAGAAATAGATTTAATTATCTAACACTACTTATAATTGAGAAAAGAAAGAAGACAATCAAATATGGTATGATGAAAAATAAAGGGCAATTATTTAACATATTCTGCAGTGCTGATAACAGTTCCTTAGGGGGTAAAATAGATCTTTAATGCAATGGTGTTCAAGCAATCATCTTGAGAAAATTAAAACTAAGTAGATTTTTTTGGAAATTCAAATTCTAGGAATGAAAAAGTTCCATAAATATCAACAAGTCCAAAAAGCATGACAAGGCTAGCTATTTGGTATATTGCTTATATACCACAAAGTTGAAATGTTTGTCTTGTCTTAAGATTTCCATTTTATCTTTGAGGGAACAACAAGATAACTTTTAGCCTGAGATTATCAAAAATAAAATCACCTAGACAAGGAGAGGAGAACAGGAAGAAGGAATTTCGTATTCCTTGAAATGGGAGATGCATATGTAATGATCATTAAAACAAAAAAAAAAAGTGATGTGCAAGAAAGGAAGGTAGAAGATATTGGTTAGAAAAAAGAAATCAGTAGAATTTAATGCAGTAAATGCAGAATATAGTGATCAAGAACTGGGATGAATAATTGATGAATGAATTGATGAATTGATGAATAAATAATAAGAAAATGTTTATAGGAAAAGGAAGAACTAAGTAATTAGAGAGATCAGTGATCATGGTTCTAATGAACTAATATAGTTTTATTTAATGTATCCAAATTACAATATAGACTTAACTTCTAAAGAAAAAAAAATCAGTTTACCAAAGAGATACCTCATACCAGATGGGTAGATAGATAGATAGATAGATAGATAGATAGATAGATAGATAGATAGATAGACAGACAGACAGACAGACAGACAGACAGATAGATAGACAGACAAATAACTTTAGTATATGCTAAAACTAGGTCAAATTCATACCATGAATGTAATGATGCTTCAATAGTAGAAAAATTGTTAGTATAACTAATCATATTAATGCCAAAAATAATTTTATAAAACATTGATTGTATCAAGAAACTCAAAAATAATTTTCAATAACCTTCAGGGTATAGTCTCTGTACATGCTATAGTTTTATTTCTTGGTACCATGGGGGAGAGCTGGGTGGCAGGTGGACGAAAAAGGAAGAAAGCAGCCCTGAAAAGGGTTTCAGAGCAGAGATTCAACTTTTCCCCAAAAAATCTCATACCTCCAAATGAAATAAAACAACATAAATACGTAGTGGCCAGTCAGAAGAGTTTCACTCCCTCAAGTAGCACTTGAAGTAGAAGAGGGAACTGAAAGTAATACAGAATTGGGGCTCAAAAAATTAACACAACTACAAGATAAGGAAGGTGTGATTAGATAGCAATTTACCAGAAACAGCTGTGGGGGGTGTAAGGCTAGTTTAATTAAGCAATTTCCATATATAGTCATTGTTTAATGTCTCCTCATAGTAGTATATCTTGTGAGTGTCATCCCATTAGATAATCAGTATTTTAGTGATAAGTTGTAAAGCATAATCCCAATAATTAATTGATTGAATAATTGTGTATGGAATCAGTAATCAATAACCATATTGTGAATAAAAAAAGAAAATCCTCTAAAGTGCTTTGGCAAAATATACTTGTTGAAGAGAGTTCTGTGCATGCCTTCAGCATTGTAGAATGTGTCCATGCTCCTAAGGCTAGAGATTTATGACATCTCAGCTACAGAACAACCTTGACCATCACCATATATGTAAAAGAGATTACATAACTGCCCCAAAGCTAAGAAATAAACCTGATCTTCTCAAAGAAAGAGACATACTAGAAGATGGAAGAAAGTTGTAGCTCCCCCTTTCTGGGGGGAGTTTGTGTAATCTGACCCTTTTGCTTAGACTGTAGAAGTTTAGATAGGTTCACTTCTCAGGGTCTTTTTAGACAGTACAGGATGACTTTGACTCTGGCATTGTGATTTACAGCTTGCAAAATGCATGTCAGTGTGACCCAAAAAATTATTTTCTCAGCATATTTTTTTTACAGGAAGATAGTTCATAGACTACAAGAATAACATTTCAATATGTAAATTATAAAGGCAAAAAGGTTTTAGTTGTAATCAAGGGTTAAGTCTTTCAGTTTAGAGAGAGAGAAAAAGAGTGGAGACCTCCCTTCTTAAAGTGGGGTTCAGGGGAGACAGCAGATATAATAGAGAAAAGGTTTGGGGATGGCAAAGGGAATAGGATCTAGGAGAGGACAGCTGATGTTTAGGGTTGATTCAGAGAGAGGAGAGGGAGTTTGAAGATTTTCTCCCTTCTGTCTTCCCTCCTTAGTTATGGCTGCTCTCCCAGATTTGCTCTTATCCCTCTTGTCCCCCCTCTGCTACTCAAGACCAAAGGGTTTCTTCTTAGGAAGATGTCTCTCCCCTTGCCCTGTTCACTCACACTTGATTCACAACTTGAGGAAAAGATATCTACTTTAATGTCAATTAAATCAGGGTAATACAAAGGAATAACTGGCAGGGAAAGAATAGGAAAGGAAAATGGGGAAAAGAGGATCCCTGTCTCTATCTCTTTTTAATTGGGAAATATTGGCAGGGAAGGATTTCCAGTCTCAAGCAGGAAAAAGTGGGTAACCTTCAGGAGAAAGTAGTAATCTACCTTCCCTCTTCAGCCTCTCCTGACTGAGACCAACCCCTCTCCCAGCCAGAATCTTCTGCTCCTCAAGATTCCAATCTCCTGGGGCCCCTCCCCTGAGGAGGAAATCAGATCCACACACTCTTCAGCCTGGCACTTTTTCTTTAGTGCCAGCTTCTGTCACATTAATGATTATAGATTTAAAACCAAAATGGATACATGTCATCTAAACTCAACCTTTCATTTAACTGATGAGAAAATTGAAACCTCAATATTATATAAGTAGCAGGTATAGGACTTGAATTCAAGTCCTCTGATTTTAAATCTTGCTTTGCTCTTAATGTCCAGACTACTAAAAAAAAAAGCAAGTATCCTGAATAAGGAAGGGATTGTTTTGATGGATTCTGGCCAGGTCAAATCCAAAACAAAAAATTTGTTGTATTCTTTTTTGTTCTAAGGAACATTTTGCAAGTAGGACATAGATGAACTGTAGTTTCCAGAAGAGGTTGATCAAGATAGTGGGACCTGAGTTCAAATCTAAACTGAGAAACTGACTAGCTATGTCATCCTAGGCAAATCATTTCACCCTTTTTGCCTCAGTTTCTTCATGTGTAAATGAGCTGGAGAAGGAAATGGAAAACTATTCCAGTACCTTTGCTAAGAAAACCCAAAACAAGGTCACAAAGAGGTGGACATGACTAAAAAACAACCTGAACAACAACAAAAAAAAATAGTGGGTTTTGAGAACATGTCACCAAAAGAACTGAGAATATTTACGTTGAAGAAAAAAAAATCTTAGAAAGGACATGAGAGCTTTCTTAGGATTTTGAAGCATTAGCATGAAGAAGAGGAATCTGACCTTTTCTGCTCTACTCAGAGTGGAAAAGCGAAATGAATGAGTAGATGTGACAGTGTATCAGAATACCAACTTAATAGAAGACTACTGTCTAGGTATAAAGCCTCCCCCCAACCCTCCAGAAGCATTAAAAAGGGTTCTTTACCATTTCCTGAGGCTAAACTCTAGTAACTTGAAATAGGGCTACTCATGTTCAGATACTAGAATATTCACCATGTTTTGCATGAAACTTGTACATCATCCGGAATTTCCATAACTAGAGTAGGAGAGACCAGCACTCTTTGGCACTGGAATAGGAATCCAGGGAAATCCTAGACTGAAAATAGCAGAAAGACAACTGATATCACCTGAAACCATGATGAAGTTATGGACCAAAGGATAAAAATATGGAACCAGGTGAGCAATGTACATACACTAGTAGTAGTTAGATGCTTTAACTATTTGTGCCCAGAAAGACCACAGCCTTTAGGAATATGTGACCAGGAGCAGGAAGCAGGAGTCTAGAATGAAAGGAGTTCCATTAGGCCTTTGCACTGTAGATGTACCTCTGGGAATTCACCCTTATTCAGAATGTTATATACAGTCACAGAAATATCATATGAATGATAACTTGTATATGTCTGCTTCCAGAGGAAAAAACTAATAAATAGAAATAAGAGAGACAACATTTTTACATACATATATCTTTTTTTCAAATGATGCCTTGCCTAGTATGGAAACAAGAGGGAAAGAGGAAGATACCTGGCAATTTTAATATAACACTCAAATAAATACATTTTTAATTTTTTTTAAGTAAAGAAAATCAGTAGCAGATATGTAAGGAATTTCTGCATTGCCTCTAGTGTTGGTGCATCCTATGGAGACTAATTAATGCTTTGTGGTAGTAAGGAAGAAAGGAAGAATGTGAATGGCCAGTGGACTATGAGGAGTTTAAAATGGCTCAGGGAGGGTGATCCAAGGTTTTTCCCCTCCAGTACTTTCTGATGTTGTAAAGCAAAATCTCAGATGTGCCTCTGGGCAGGGCAGTCAGTCAGAATAGAGTGGAATATAAGTATTATTTAAATAGAGTGGAATATAAGTATTATTTAGAGTATTGTCTCCTTAAAGGTCTAGACTGGACAGCTAGGAAGTCAGGATACAGTTTATCCAAGAAGGGACTTAAGCAGTAATTAGATGCCCTTAGAATCCACCAGCAGAGCTACCTGCTCAATCCTCTAGCATTGCTAATTATTTTACACAGGTGAAAACCTTCATGTCATTGGCATGAATGTGACTAATATGAACCTAAAGCAAGAGATTGTAGGATAGTAAACAAAAACTCAGTGAATGTTAGTTTTGCAAGGGTTCTTAACCAATGGTCCAAGGCCATGATTCTTTAAAAATATTTTAATAAGTATACTTACTTATTAAAATATTATTAATAATAAATAATTATATAGTTGATGTTTAATATTATATAAATAATGAATATTAATAAGCATATTAATAATAATAAAAGCATACTCATAATATCTATGTGGCAGGCACTATGCTAAATGTTTTACAAACATAATTTCATTTGGTCCTCACAACAATCCTGCAATTATTATTCTCATTTTTACATGTGTGGAAACTGAGGTAAACAGAGGTTAAATGACTTGGCCAGGGTCACACAAGTAGAAAGGTCAAATGTCTAAGGATAGAATTGAACTCAGATCTTCCTGACTCCAAGCTCAGTGCTGTATCCAGGGTGTTCTTTATCTCTTAGGTATTTTATGAATTAAAAACGGTATTCTGATAAGAGTTCTAGAGGTTTCCCCAGACTGTCAAATGATTCTATGACACAAAAGAAACTAAGAAGATTCTACCACACTCTATATCATGAATCATAGAACTCTTTTCTTTTATCAAGACAGGCAATATATTCTAGAAACTTGAAGGAGATGATTTTTTAAATACAGTTAAAATCACTATTCTAAGACAAGTTCCATAGATTTTACCAGACTGCCAACAGAGTCCATTACACAAAAAAAACATTAAGAATCTTTCATTTAAAGTGACCTTATAGTTCATCTAGTCCTGCCTCCCCATTTTATATATAAATAAATGGAGGCCAAAAAAGGTACAGGGATAGAATGGGAATAGCTTCCAATATCTTTTAAAACCTTGAGCAGGATTCTTTTCACATTATGCTATTTTGACCAATCTATCACTAAGAGAACTAGAATGGGAGGTGTGATAGAACAGGCAGATTTTGAGACCAAGGTAACACCAACAGTACAGGAAATAAGCATTTAGTCAGGTATGTGTTGATTCAATGGAAATAACCACTGATTATTTATTTAGTACTTTAAGACTAACAAAGTACCTTTTGGACAACATCTCTTTTGTGCATCCAAAAATCTTGTGAAGTATATACTTCAAGTATAATAATCCATTTTTAAGATGAAGAAATGGGTTCAAAGAAATTAAATTAAGTGAAATACTCACATGTTGGTACACAGCTAGTAAATTTAGGGGGTAGAACTCAAATTCAAATGTCTCTTCACTCTAAAGCTTTCATTTTCCTACTACCTGACCCTGTTTTCTAAAGTATATGGGCTCTTTACCAGTAAAGTTTTCACATGATTATGGCCATTTATCTTAAAATGGTTCCAGCCTTCCTTCATAGATCATCTTTTCTTAAAGGGCTTTTCTATACCTTTATAAGGGGATTTTAACCTTTTTGTGCCATGAACCCCTTTTGGAAGTGTGGAAAATTAATATTGAATTATATTTTGTGAATATAATTTTCCCGTTAGTCCCACCTCACCTGAGGTGAGGCTAAAATAATTTTTCTCCCAGGCTATGAAACTAGTTTGGGATCTCAATTCTTTTAAGTTCTTGGAAGGATAAAAGGACTAAGGGCAGGACTGATCATGGTGAACTCAGATTCACTGAAAAGATTAAATGAAGTCAGTAAACTCTAAAAGTCATATTGGAGTAACTTTAGTAGCTTTAGTTTTTACTTTAGTAAGCTGGCCCAGCCAAGTAGCAGGGACAAAAGTGGATACTGGTGTTTTCCTTGTATGAAAAAAGACTGACAAGTGCATAAGAACATTCTGGGCCCATTGAGGCAAAAGCAGCCAGAAAAGACATACTTGTAGAACTACCTCAGTCCCTGGCAAAGACCAGTCTTGACCTTGTAGATCTACAAATCACTATCTAAGAATACCTGGCTTTCTTGACTTAAAGCATCCTGACCAGCTAACTTACTATCATAAAACCTTGAGCTCTCTCTTGGACAAATGACCATTATGCCTATGGCCAGCCATAACCAGGTACCTTTGTACTTCTAAAGAAATCTTTATTTTAGCTATCACAGACCAAAAGAAGCTTTGAAGATTACCATTGGGTGAAGAGTACTCCTAACTGCAGCTGGACTCTCTAATTGACACCAAGAATGACCACTCTTGATATATTATTTTCCTTTGATCATAAAGTCTAGAAACTTTATAAATATTGGACTTGTGTGTTTAATAAAATGAAATCCGTGATCGTATTCACAGCCCCCTTGACCCTGTCAACTTCTCATCCATGTTGGATTTCTTTCTCTATTCTCCCTTCTTCCCAGGAGCTGGTCTCCAGAGAAAACCAGTTCTTTTCAAAAGATCCACCTCCTCCTGTGATAAAAAATTGAGGAAGGTGGTGAGGTCTCTTTGATCTACCTTCTCAGTTGCTATTTACCAATCAGTGATATTTTGGATTGTCAAGGGGAGGAACTGAGTGTTGAGGTCACAAGTGGTATATAAAGCTGTACTAGAGGAAGGAACCTCTTTCAAACACTTTTTCCCCTGCCAGTTTGTAGAGTCAATGGTCCAGGTTAGGATCTCTTCACAAGTTAATCAATAAATAAATTTAAATTTATTAAATACTGCCCCTTAAGAATTTTAATCATTATGGAAGTCTGGTAAAGACTACCTCTATGTTCTAAAATATTTATAGTAGCTCTCTCTGTGATGGCAAAGAACTGGAAATTGAAGGGATCCCCATCATTTGGAGAATGGATAAGTTGTGGCATATGGTCATGGTGGAATACTTTAGAGCTATAAGAAAGGACTATGATTCCCTTTTTAGAATGATTTTTAAATTCATAAAACAAAATAAATAATATTATAAAGGAAGCCAATTATATTGAAATATAGTGATCATTTTTTAAAATTTGTCATGGAATCTGGGTTATAAGAACTCCTAACTTAAATAATTCCAGCCCATCAGGGCAGGTCTTGCTTCCTTAGTGGTTGTACCTTCAATCCATAAGTACCCCGTATCTTTGTCAGAGAGCGATGCTCTCTCCTTTGATCAGAACATCCCTGCCTCTGGGAATAATGAGACTTATTACTTCAGGTTCTAGATGTCAACAAGCACATCATAGAGCTGCTTTGACAGAGATGGCTAGGGTAGCTGACAGAATCCTTCCTTATGCATGGCTATGAGAGGATGGAGCTGTCAAAACACACTGGGACAGAAAAACAGGTACAGGAAAAGGAGAGCCATTGCAAGTCAAAGCATCATTAACTGATGCATTTTTTCCTCACCTCATAACCTTCAAGGCAACAGTCTATCATTATTAGAAAGCAAGAGTGGCACTCTGGCTGGATCTCTTGCATGAGAGCATATCAGTTATTAAAAGATATTGCTGTGTTCTACCAGGAAAATGTGCCCAGGATTGTCCAAACTAGGTACATCTTCACCTGCACAGCTGAGAATCCTGCCCTTAGCTTCTTGATTTTCAGTGCATTTCACTCAGAATTGTTCATTTGGGTCTAAGTCCAGGGAAGAGGATCTGAAAGAAAGCACAAATATGTGAGAAGGATATTGTTTAATCTATAGATAGAACAGGCAAAATTGAGAGCTGGACTCCGCCTACTGGAGGTTAATTGGATACTTTGAATTGGGGTTTGTAAACTTTTTCATATGATGGATCCCTATGGCAGTCTGGTGAAAACTATGGATTCCTCAGATTCAAATGTAAAAAATAAAATATACAGAATTAGAAAGGAAACCATTTATACTGAAATTTTAATGTTTCTGGACCTCAGCTTTAAAAGTCTTAGGTGGCACAGTGGAGAGAGTACTAGGTCCAAAGACAGGAAAATCTGAATTAAAATTTGGCCTAGGACATTTACTAATTATGTGATCACTTCATCCCATTTGCCTCAGTTACTTTATCTGTAAAATGAGCTTGCAAAGGAAATGGCAAACAATGCCACTATCTTTGCCCAGAAAACTTCAAACTGGGGTAATGAAGAGTGGGACAAGACTGAAATGAGTAAACAACTTTAAATATTGCTCTGTGGTGTCCTATCCACGATAAGACCCCTCTCATTTTATCATCAAAAAAGTGAGACCTTGGGAGGTTCAATAGAAACCTCAAAAAAGAGATGAAGGCAAATACTTTGACTGCATAGCCCAGTACACTTTCCACTGGACGATACTGACTCCTAATCTATCCAGTCTATATCCAGACAAGAACCTAAACACCAGGAATTTTCTTTACTGGAATCAGACCTAGAATTCAAACAACTGGAGTTCGGCCATGACCCTATCACTCCAAATTGGCTACATAATTCATTTATAACTAAATAGAAAATGTGGGTATGTCTCTGTTCATATATTTACTGACCTTTCACCCTCTTGGGAAGTCAATCAGATACAAATGGCTAAATTAAAGTATCCACAGCTGATATTATACTGAAAAGCCAAAATGAAAAAAAAGGGCAAGAGCTACAGCCACTGAAGTAACTCTGACCCAAGAAAATGAGTCATTTTTCAGGTTAGAATTTTCCAGAGCATAAAGTCAGGCACCTGGTGAAGGAGAAGTATAGTTTCTCATTTACTATCCATCTCTCAACCAACCTATTCTATTACTAATGTCACTAAGGTGCAGCAATAAAATGTAGTTTAAACTTCAAACCCCTTAAACAGATCCATCTGGAGGGAGAGGTTAGATGCTGACATACTGGATCACAGAAAGATGATGATCATGGCAGTGACAGCATTTTGTCACCTACTGACTGAATGAGGCAGAGTTCAGGAGAAGATGAGAATTTGGTTGTCGAAGTCTTACAGAGTCTCTCTGGAAGAGAATTCTTCTCTGGAAAAATCATTTCTATATAACTGAAGCACTAACCCAGGAACCAAGAGCTGGGGATACATGTCTCTCTTCTACATGCACTGTTAAGTCCTTGATTTATCAATTATTTGTTTTCTTATAAAATATGTTTTAGAAGAGGTCCTGAGGCAGAACAAAACCCTCAAAATGTTCCTAGAAATCTCCTGCCCTCTGAAGAGGTGAGGAGAGATGAAGGAAGGGTTAGGCTCTGGTTATAGTTGATCTCACCATTCATTGGCATTTACCTAATTATGGGTCTACTTCAGTTTCTTGTTCCACCAAAACTTGTTAATGCTGAAGAACCACTTTAAAAATTGAGAGACAGAGAAATTAATTTAATATTATTTAAATATTCCAATTAAGTAGTATCTGTGTGTTGTTCATGTAGGCTATGTGGGTGTATATGTATATATATATTTATATATATACATATATATATATATATATATATTTGTCTAGATGTGGCTCTCATAAAGGCTTTGATAGATATTTCAGGAATTTTGTCTGTCCTTCTCCAAGAGACCATATTGATTCTTAAGAAGAATAAGTGACCAAGATAGCCCCTCTACTCTCCTTGGAGAGGGAATAGTAGACTTGAATTATATCTATCTACCCCCATCACTCAAAAAATATTGACAGACCAGGAAAAATCAATTTTTGGTGGTTCAAGCTGCTTTCTTTGTTGCTATCTCTTAAAGAATTGGACAAACTACTAATTTCTATTCAAAAGCTTGACTCCTTTCCTATGAAAATTTAGTTATAAAAAAGACTTTTACAAATAATGAATGCAGGTGCAAGTGAACCAATTTATGCAAACAACAAATCAATCTGGAAGTAGAGCCAAGATAATGGAGTAGAGAAGAACTCAATTTAGCTCTCCCAACATTCCCTTCCCAACAACTTTAGAAGAATGCCTCAAATTGAATTCTGAGGTGACAGCCAAAGGAAAAAAAAAAGATCATAGTAAGGTATCCTTCCAGCATAATATAGGAAGTTGGAAAATGAAATATATGACATAGGGTGGAGAGAGAGGGAGTCCACAAGGAAGAGCCACCAGTGGTGGGAGTAAGTGGTATCGGCAAAAGCAGTAGCAGCTTAAGGAGCTCTTAAGTCATTGATGGTAAGGGGACCTCACAAGAGTACTTCTGTGCTAGCAAAGTATGAAAGAATGGAAAAATTGAGCAAAAAAATATAAAAAATCTTGACCATAAGAATAAAGGACTAGGAATATCAAGACACAAAAGCAGGAGTCAATGAAGTCAATATAGTTATAGTCAAAACCTCAAAGAAAAGTGTGAATTGGACAAAAGTCCAATAAAAATTCTTGGAAGAACTAAAAACACTGTTTTCAAAATCAGATACAAGTGGTAGTAGAAAAAAATAGGCAAAGAAATTAAAGCAAAGGAAAAATTATAATAAGAAAAGATAATTAAAAGTTTGATAGAAGATATACAAGAAATAGTGAAGAAAATAACACTTTAAAAAATGCCAAATTGAGAAAGAGGTAAAAAAAAATTCAGCAATGAAAAGAATTCTTAAAAAGTGAATTGACCAAATCAAAAAAGAAGTACCCAAGTTCACTAAAAGAAAATTCCTTAAAAATTAAAATTCATTAAGTTGAAGCTAATAACTCTGTAAGACAATTAGAAACAATAAAACAAAGTCAAAAGGATGAAAAATAGAAGAAAATGTGAAATGTCTCAGAAAAACAACTGATAAAAAAACAGATAAAGGAGAGAAAATTTGAGAAATTTTGAATAACTTGAAAGTCATTATCAAAGCAAAATCTTAGTCATCATATTTCAAGAAATGGTTAAAGAAAACTGTCCTGACAAATTAGAACCAGAGCATAAAATGGAAGTTGAAAAAAATCAACCAATAACAGCTTGAAATTGATCCCCAAATCAAAATTCCCATGAATATTATAGCCAAATTCTGGACCTGCCAGCACAAAGAGAAGATACTTCAAGCAGTAAGAAAGAAGACTGATATGAACTGATGCAAAGTGAAGTGAGAATAACAAAGAGAAAATTGTACATAATAATAACAATACCATATTGTACATAATAATATAAAAGATAGCTACTATGATAAGAAAATGATTGAAGACAATTCCAAAGCACTCATGATGAAAAATGCTATACATTACCAGAGAGAGATCTGATGAACTGTGCAGATAAAAGCATACTTTAAAAAAATTTTTGTTTGTGTTTTCTTCTGCAACATGGCTAATGTTGACATGTTTTGCATCACTTCACATGTATAATTGAAATCAAAGTACTTGCCTTCAGATGGAAGGGATATGTTTAGGAGGGAGGGAGGGGATTTGGAACTCAAGATTTTAAACAATGATTGTTTTTAAAAGTATATATCATTGGTAAATACCCAATGAAATAAATAAAAATAATTTTTAAAGATAAACAAAAATCAGAGGTGTTTTATAGATTAGAATTTACAAGACAATTCCAGAGTGAATGAGCTCTTTCACCAGGAGGAGAGACAGAAGGAAGGTAGACAGAGGAGAGACAAACAGACAGAGAAACAGAAAGTGAGTCTCTGATCTCACTCAAGGGAAGATATCCTTAAATCTTTGGGGAGGCAAGGTAAAAATCAGGAACATATTAAGGGGTTGGCTTTCATTACCATATATGTTTTCCAAAGTCTGTTTAGCCATTTTTTTTCTCAGCTTCTCCCTACAAGGGGGCTGAACTGTTTCTCAAACTATCCCCTTTGATCTTCCCATCTCTATGAAGTAGATATTACCAGTGTTATCCTTATTTCACAGATCAGGAAATTAGAGCACAGCTGATAAATAACTTACCCATGATCATACAGACCAGAAAGGAAATACCAGAAGAGAGACTTGGAACTTAGATTTTTCCTGACAAGTTCAATGCTCTACTAAGCAAAATATAGTATATTAAGAATATTGGACATGAGGTCAAAATCTTGGATGCCTAAGCAATGAAAAGAGATTGGATTTTCTATATTATTTAACCTAACCAAGAGATCCAGTATGAGTCTAGATTCTGAGACTTCCTGGCTATGCAACCATGGACAAATCACTTAACATCATAAGGTCTCATTTTCTACAATTATAACATAGATATAACATTTGTAGCACATATTTTGCAGAGTTATGGTGAAGAAAGTATTATATGGGGTTTAAAACATTAAGTATAAATAATTATTCTTATAGTAAATGGTATTATTATTCCTGGTCCTGTCTCTTACTAGTCTAGATCTGCTTCCTTATTTGGAAAATCAAAGGGCTAGACTGGAAGATCTCCAAGGTCCCTTCCAAATCTAACAGTTTATGAGTCTATGATTCTCAGTATCAATACTCATAATATATCTAACTATTAGGTGATGTATTTGTTGCCTATTATAGTAAGATAAGACAAGGGAAGAGAAATATTAGGGGTTGCTAAAAAGGAAGTTGGATTGGATCTAAAAATGTCTTCTAAACTTTAAATTCTGTGTTTCTGTAATTCAAGTCATCAGTTGGAAAAAAAAGAAAGAAAGAAAAATAGAATTTCAATTTGAATTCCTAGAACAAATTTCAGAATTGAAGTGGAATAGAAAAAAAAAATTAAAAACTCAGAATTCAAATGCACTTTAATCAGGGGCAGAATAGAAATCTTAACAGGAGCACAACTCTGATTTCAATTTTCCTGGACTAGCTTCACCCACATCATTTCCCTGTACATCAGTTTTATTGATTATCAACCAAGGTTCGAGAGATGGAATTCTTGTCCAAGTCCTCACTCATCTCCCCCTCTTGAGGTTGCTGCAAGAACTCATCAACAAATAAATCTTAAACCATGCAAAAGCCCAGCACCACACATAGAAAACTTCACAGTGTACCAAGTAGAGTCAAAGTGGCATTGCCCCATCTCTAACCTCCACGTGCCCTCATTTCCAGAACTGTCCCACAAGTTGAAAACACCTCAGAAAGGAGCAAACGTAGATGTTCACATGCAGCCAGTCTTAAAAATGAGGTTAATTTATGTTCACAAACTGTCACTGAGCTTGTCATACCTAATTATTTTTCTCAGTACATGATTTTCCCCCTCAAAGAGTGAAATAAATAAATGGGCAGAAGAAACTCTCCAGGTTTGTGTGATAGTTGATCTTTAGAAGTTACTTTGTGACTACATTATTTAAAAACAAAAACAAAAACATCATAGTACCAAAGAAGTCTTTTCTTTTTCAAGCTTTTGCAAGGCAATAACACTATAAATTCAAAGGCCAGTACTTTGGTTCTTTATAACCCTGAATTAGTAAGTTGATCCTCTGCACTCAGCATGTTTTTAATGAACTCGAAGATAAAATTCGATAAGTTCATGAAAACAATTAAATTAGCACCAAGGTGCTAATAGACTCCAGACCTACAAAATTCACACCATGTTAAAACCTGAAACGTACAGATTGTGTAGAAAGAAGCCATGTGTGTCAACCACATCATTAATATCATTTTTAATATTCTATTTTCCATTTGAAGATGTCCTTTATAAAGTAACCCACTATTCCACTATTAAAACAGGTAATGAAAAAGATACCTTTTCTACGTTGCATCTACCTATAAATTGCTCCTAAGAAATTGGAGTCAAGGGTCAGTTACCTGATTCAGTAGCAGAACTAAGAACCAGAGGAAATCTACTCAAGGAAAAAACTATTAAATTCTACTGGGATACATCATTTTATAACATTATATAGAATATATTATATATGATGCTTCAAGATGGAGTGTCAAAATTTAAAATCATAATAAGTATGCAGGATGTTATTATTTAGAATTTCTATAGCACCCTACCTCCTAATCTGCTTTTTGGACACAAATTCCTCTCTGTGGTTTTTATATAATACCTGGTTTTTTGGTCAACTTTTTCTCCCTAATTAAAAAATGAGAAAAAGAGAGGGAGAGAGAGAGAGAGAGAGAGAGAGAGAGAGAGAGAGAGAGAGAGAGAGAGAGAGAGAGAGAGAGAGAGAGAGAGAGAGAGAGAGAGAGAGAGAGAGAGTCTGAGACAGAGAGACAGAGAGACAGAGAGAGGGGTGAGGGGGCAGAAAGAGAGAGAAAGAGAGAGAGAGAGAGAGAGAGAGAGAGAGAGAGAGAGAGAGAGAGAGAGAGAGAGAGAGAGAGAGAGAGAGAGAGGAAGGGAGGGAGGGAGGAGAGGGAGAGGGAGAGGAAGTGGGAGAAATATTCATACATATATACATATATAAAGTAATCTGCCTAAATGTCTATTGAATGTCAGCTACCTAAGATTCCTGACTCCCAAGATTTTCTGATATGAGCTTAGTCAGGTTCAATAAAGTCGTTAATATGCTAACTGAGGTCAAGCCTCCATCATAGGGAGAAACATGATTTAGCAAAGATAAAAGTGTATGGGACTGTGGGCAGTACTGTCTTAAAGGTTGTACTGAGCTGATAAAAGAAAATGTTAAATCAAAATATTTACTTTGAAAGAAGTCTAGTTTTCTTTCCTGGGGGTAGATTTCTGGCATGTATACAGTCAATATAGGTAATTTGTGTCTTTTTTGTAATCTCCTTTGCAAACCTAGATGACTAAGTCAAGAGCAAAGATAAGTGAGTATAAGGGATAGAAGTCAAGGACTAATAACCTGAGCCAGTGCTGGCCAAGCATAGACCCAGGGCTATGGCGCCAAGCCAGGGTCAATATTCCCAGGACATTTCACCAAGGAATCTAACTATCCAAGGAACCCAAGAATAAGTGTGAGGATGCCCCTGGACTCCTATAAATGACATTCTCTATGAGCTTTTCAGGTGCCTCAAGAGACAATGTTTTGAGAGATTTCACTATAATTTCTGATCCAAAATATTTTCACCTGTTTGTTTATCAGAACAAAAAGCAGGTGGAGGTGAGAGAGTAAAGCTTAGAACCTAATTAACTAAATACAATTAGAAAATGCTTTCTTTGTTTAGGTAAAATCTGATTTTAATTTAAGATAATTTCCTGAGACAGGCAAAAGATGTGGTGGGGGAAGAGATGATATTACTACTTGATCATAGAAGTTAAACCTTAATGGAGCACCTGAATGGTTAATCATTCCATACTCCTAATTTGAAAGATAAGAAAACTGGGAACCAAAAAGGTTCAGTATCTTAACAAGTGTAATGTATCACAATATTATTAATTTAAAGATAAATTAGGTTTTGTGTGATTTTACCCATGTAGGTTATGCGTGTCCACATGGTTTGATTCTAGATGTGATATCAAGGGAGGAAAGCATAAATTTCTCTAGAATCTCTTCCTTCTACCCAAGGGAGAGTTTGTTTGTTTGTTTGTTTTGTTTGTTTGTTTGTTTTTTTCATAACAGGAGAGGAAAGTAGGAGACTGGGAACAGAGAGGGGCTCTCTGAGAGAGAGGAGGTAGCAGGCTAGAATTATTTCTGTCTATTCCTTTAAATATTATTAGCCTACGGAAATTAATTTTTGGTTCAAGCTACCCTCCTAGTCACTGTCCTTTAAGTTATATATGCAAAGTTTGACTCCCTTCCTACAGGACCAGTTCCACATACATAGCAAATAGCAAATAAACCCATTTGTGCAAGGATAGAAAAATAGAAGTCAGAGAAAAGTGTTCATAGTAGAATATACCAGATAATACACAGAATTAAAGAGATCTCCCACTGGGAGTGAAATGATTCTGCTCAACTAAGAGAATCTCAGCTATCACCCCACAGGAAATTCCCCTAAGTCCTTTGTGTAGCAGTCAGGGACTAGGGACATGATTGAAATGCCAGCTCCTCTACATATTAGCTTTTTTCCTAAAATCGTTCTCTCTCTTCAAGTTGAAGGGAAAGATGGAATAATGCATCTTTTCTCTCAAAGATGGAAGCCAGAAGACTAAGATCTCTCTTCTCTCTAGTTCTCACCAACTCAGACCCTCACAGAGGAAAAGTGCACTAAACAATCAGTCTCCCAGCAATGAGAACAACCCCGTGCAATTGACCTTTTAAGCCAAGGATTACATTAACAACTTAATATTTATATAGAACTTCAGAAGTACATTCTTCACAACAATCCTGTATTGATCTCTTATTTACCAATTGAAGCTGTTTATAATTCAGCCCCATCCTATTTTTCAAGTCCTCTCATATATATATATATATATATATATATATATATATATATATATATATATAAATCTCTTTCCTCATATATAAAATAAGAATAATACAGGGTCGTTGTGAGGATCAAATGAGCTAAATAAGCTGGTACTATGTAAATTTTCGTCACCATATTATCATTATATACTTACCTCTACATAAACTCCATGGGCCAACAATAGAAGCCTACTTACAATTCCGTGCCCAAAGAAAGCTCCATTTTCTTTCTATTTCTGTGCCTTTGAACAGACTTCTCATACGGGAAGTTTTTCTTTCTCACTTCTCATTAAAATTCTTGTCTTATTTTGAATCATTCTAATGTCAGAGTATGAATTCAGATGAGATTCACCTTATTTTCTTCATGAGTTTTTTTCTTGTATGTATGATGTATGTCTTTGTATTACATGACAACACTGTAAAAAACTATAACAAATTGTTTGCCATCTGGAGAAAGGGAAGGAGAGAGGGAGAGAATTTGGTTTTCGAAAGGTCAGAAAACATTTTTTTTTAATTGTGTTAGTATATAATTGAAAAAAATAAAAGGAATAAACCAAACAACAACAACAACAAACACCTCATCCTAAGTACCACATTTAACAAGAGGCCTTTCTCAGTCTCCACACCTAAGGTTATTGTTCTTCTCACTTTTGTATATGTACATTTTGCTGCCCCCACTAGATACATGCTTTTTGAGATAAGGGACTATTTTTGCTTCTTCCTTGGATCTCCAGTGCCTAGGACGATGCCTGCCATATAATAAGTGCTCAATAAATGGGTGACAATTGATTGACAAGTATACTAATATATCTGCAATAGCATCAGGTGAGGATTTGCCAAGAGGACTCTTTTCTGAGTATGGGCTACTTACTCTGTATTTTCCCAGAATCCTCTACATGAGTCTAACATATACAGTGATCCCTCAGCTATCACGGGAGTTATGTTCCAGAGAGTCCTACAAATAGTGAAAATCTGCAAAGAAGCAGCATTATATTTATTTTATTATTTACATTTTTGTTATGATTTATGATTTGTATTTATATTTTAAGGCCTTTTAAACCCTTCCCACTCTCCTATAAACCTTTCCCACACTCTTATTAACCTTTTCCACATTCTTATAAACATTTCATATTCTCTTAAACACTTTCTGAACATATGGGCACAATGTGATGCTACAGTCACTAAGCCAATCAGAACCAAGGATACAGATCACAGCACTGCAGTTGGTTGCCTTAATTCCATCAGTCAATAGTGTGCTGTTGGTAAACTAGTGCAAGCGGTGGTGATGTACTGCATTTCCATTGTGAACAGTATGATATCCATCTGCAAAATCCCGCAATATAGCGAAAACTCTGTGATACAGAATTAGATTTTTTTAAAACCCACAATGCAAAGCTGTGATAAGTGAACCACAACATAGCAAAGAATGAGCATAATATATTGTCCTAATATATAATCCTAGACATGAGTATAATGTACATTATAATCTATGCAATAGTAGCTATCCTCTGATTTGACCAACTCTCTCAAACAAGGACCCAGAATTGGAAGATTAGCTTAGATTCAACAGGTCTTACTTACTTTCTCAGTAGGAATGCAACCAAGGTGTGATATTTGGTTATAACTGACTCATCTTTGAATCAGACACAGGACTAATATAATGGAGAACTTCTAAATATTGTCCTTTTAAAAACCCTATTTCAAAAAGATCAACATCATTTTACTTTCCTTTGATCAATAGAAAGAATCAATCTTGGGGCAAATTATACTTTAAAGCATCCCTGTTAGGATGAATTCAGTACATGATGGCAAACCTATGATGCATGTGTCAGCACTAACACACATAGCCATTTTCAATGACATGTGGCCTTTTGTGGGCTCAGCATGCCTCAGGGCCTGGGAGTCACCTAGGGAGCTGCATGCCTGCAGCTATGGCCATGGCCATGCCCTGGCCAGCTGGGGGGCCGGAGGGCTACTCCACAAGCTGGCCTTGGGAGCAAGGGTGAGCAGCGACTGCACACACCAGGCAGCTGGGGTGCATGGAGTTCCCATAGGTGTGGGGAGGAGGAGCGGGCAGGCAGGCTGCTGGATGGCAGCCACTGCTCTCACAGCACCCCAGGGCAAACTAGCTAGAGTGAGGCAAGGTGGGGTGGGGCTGGGCCAATGGAAGACTAGGTGGGGCTCCAGCCCAAGTGCAATGAAAGAGTGCCTGGAACCGATTACCAGACACTTTTTGCACCCTGAAAAACATAGCAATGGCTTTACTCACAATTTTTCCCTCTATGTACTTTTGTGAGACCTTATTCTCAACATTAAATATCAAAACCAAAAAAAGAAACAGATTGACATATGAAGTTAGTAGCGCTTGCTTGGGCTTGAAGTGTACAAAATACCAACTTTCAACTGAAGATTTAGATGAAATTCAGCAACAAAAAAAAGTGACTAATAGGCAGGTTAGTTAAAGAATTCCCCCTCCCCCTCACTTATCTTAATTCATGGCATCCCACACCAGTTAAATAATATCAAGACCAACAAAAGAAACCAACTGACAGATAAACAAAGAAGTCACTAAGCAGGTAAGTTAAATAATTAGTTTTTGGTTTATTAAATACAGTTACATATTACAATTATACATTTTTATTATGTAAACTATAAATATCATGAAATTATGTTGTTTTTGTTTTTTTTTTCTCAAAGTGACACACCACCCAAGTTATGCTTGGTATTTTTGGTAAATTTTGATACACCAAGCTCAAAATGTTTCCCATCATTGAATTAAGTCATAGATTTTTAGTCCCATTTTAAGAAGAAATAAAGTACCAATGAGGTAACTCAGGTACCTGGCACTTATTAAATATCTACTATGTGCCAGAAACAATTTTAAGTTCTGGATATATAAAGAAGAGAAAAAAAAAATCTCCTCTCAAGGAACTCTCTGGCTAATCAGAGAAACAACATTCAAACAGCTATATACTGTCAAGATCGATAGATCAATGGATATAGATGTGAAAAATTGGGAGTAACCTCAGAGGGAAGGCACTAAGATTAAGGAAGATTAAGAAATGCTTCTTTCAGAAGGTGGAATTTAGCTGAGACTTGAAAGAAGTCAGGGAAGCCAGGAGGCAGAGATGAAGAGGGAGAGCATTCCTGGAATGGAATTTAATTGGAACAGCAAGTGAAAATGCTTGGAATCAAGACATGCACAATATCTTGTGCAAAGAATAGCAAGGAGACAAATGTCACTCATTGCAGAGAATATGGAGGGGAAATAAAGTGTAAGAAGACTGAGAAAACTTGTAAGAGTTAGGGTTATAAAAAAACTTTGAAAGCTAAAAAAATAAATAAATAAAGAGGACTTTATATTTGATCCTGAAAGAAATAGAAAGCCACTGGAACAAAATTGACTAGAGGGATAAAATAGTCAGACATGTTTTAGGAAAATAATTTGATCTCTGAGTGGAGGATGGGTTGGAATAGGGAGAGACCCTTGGCAAGAAAAAGTCATAGACTATGGCAACAGCCCAGGTAGGAAATGATGAGGGCCTGTACCACAGGGGCAGCAGTGACAGAGGAGAGAAGACATGTACAAAAGATGTTATAAAAGTGAAAACAAAAGGATTTAATCATAGCCTGGGTATCGAGCTGAGAGATGTGGAGCTGAGGATGACACTTAAGTGGCAAGTCTTGGTGAGTGGAAGAAAGGTGCTATCGTTGACAACATAAAAATAATAAAGAATATATAGAAAATTGAGAATGAAGTGGATATAGAAGGAAAGCTGGGCAATTCCATTTTGAACATCTGGGGCTGAAGATGCCAAAACATCTACTTTGAGATGTTTAAAAGGTTGGAGATGTGAGCCTGGAAGTCAGGAGAGAAGTCAGGATGGGATAAGTCAATTAGTGAGTCATCTGCATTGAACTGATAATGGAAACAATAGGAGTTAATGATATCGAAAGGTAAGACAGGATGGAGGGAAGTAAAATAGAATTGATAGTAATAACATTGGGAGGGTTTTTTTAATTATTTATTTAATACCCAGACTTGTTAGTTGTCAGCTGAACAACATGATATAGTATTAAGGGTTCTGGGTTTGGAGTCAGAAGATCTGAGCTCAATTCATGTCTCATGCCACAATTTCTTCATCTATAAAAATAAATGTGGGATTGGAGGTCCCTTCCATCTCTCATCTTAGGAAGCAGAAGCACAGGACTTCCTTGTTTTCATAAACAGCTGCAAATTCATATTACAGTA
This sequence comes from Monodelphis domestica, assembly GCF_027887165.1. NCBI lineage: Eukaryota > Metazoa > Chordata > Mammalia > Didelphimorphia > Didelphidae > Monodelphis > Monodelphis domestica. Next base: position 108,272,286 of record NC_077234.1, read on the forward strand.
TTTTAGTATATACTAAAAAAAGTGATTATGCTCATAAAAAGTTATCTTTTCTTCAAAGCAGCTGTGATAACTCTTTAAACTATTGAGTCTTCAAATAATAGCAGCCACTTCATGAAATATTTCAACTATGTTCAATCATAACCTTTCACTTTACACAATGCCACTATTGACAATCTTAAAAGCATAAAGCCTAATGTGTATCTATGCCATGATTTAATTGAAAAGGTGTTAAAAATTAACAATTTCTTGCACGGACAATAGAGTGTTACTATGACTGCCAACTTAAAAAGACAATTGATCAAGCTTACTGTGTTCCTATTTAGAAGGGTCTCTTCTCCCCTGAATTAGCCTTAATGAGCAGTATTAGCTTTGTGAATCTCCACACCTGGAGAATTAAAGAAATCCCTTTACATATATAGAATTTATTATGCAGGCTGTAGGATAGAATTTCTAAAGGAGCGGTGATTCTTGCATTCATACAGAGGTCAGCAAATAAATCCAGAGTGCTGGGATGTTTGAGTTCTGCTTTTTAAAGATGAGCTGCTCTGATGATTCGAGATTTTCATTTCCCAGCACACTACCAAGTATTCACATATGCAAACATGTACACTCTTTCTGCCAGCTCCATACTGATTAATTTCAGCACCAGCAACCATGTCTCTTCTTTACTCCACCCACCAACCCCATGAAATGCTACCCTGAGACCAAGGCATGTGTGCATGCATGCATTCAGGTATATAAACAGACACACACACACATATACAAAAAAGCTCATACATACACACTGCGACTCATATGATAGTTATTTCACCTTGAATAGACTTCCTCAATAAAGTCTTTTCATTTTGGTCTTCCACATTAAACATTAAAAACCAGAAAGGAATTTCAAACCTTGTTTTCTTCATTAGTAGATCACAAACTGCTAATTAAAAAAGATTTCTGTTACTAAATGATTAGTTCTTATGTCTGTTTTAACACTTGAAAGGTTACAGCTTCCGGAAATGGAGAAAGGGCCTTAATTAAAGAATGAATTATTGAATACTCAATTTTAATTGATGTTACCCTGTGCTATTATTTTGCATGTTTATAGATATTTTATGTGAAACTGTAATCGAGATAACCAAAGGGAGAGACATTGACTAGTGAGGCTAAGAACGAGAGGGCTGTAGTCTGATCACATTCAACCATTTAAGTTCAAGAATCATCTGAAGTGTGGTTTCCATGACAACAAGTCACTAATTGCTAACATAAAATAAAGTAAAAATCAACCTTGACTGAATTTGGCAGCTACATGTAGAGGGGAGGGGAAAAAAACCTCAAAAAAAAAAGCAATGACATTTTTCTGTAGGCGATCCCTCAAGTTCACTCTCCAGAAAGAGGGCAGCTGTCTAGTCATGGGGTTAATTCTGATCTGGCAAAAGTGTCAGCCTAAAGCAGTCATCACTGGTGCTGCTTTGATCGTAAAACATTTACCTTCTGCAAAAGAGGGGAAGAGAATTGGTTGTGAAGAGGGGCTGAAGGGTTTTTGTGTCCTCAAGCTACAGAACAGCAAAAGGAACCGCTGAGGCAAATGAATGAGCTAAAGAAAAGCTACCAGATTGGAACATCAATTCAGAAAAGAAGAAAGGCAAGGCAATTTAAAGGGGGAAAGGTGAGTTCAAATTGGCCACCTTCCATGGGGTTAATCTTCCATACTAACTCCCCAGGAAAAAGATTCCTGGTTCCTCTGCCTAGTCTATTTAACAAACAAACAAACAATTCCCTTCAAAACTGGGGAGCCTGTTCAACAGACACAATGGCACCTTTCAAAATTCACCGATTTATGAACTACAGTATATCATTTGTAAAAATTGCTTCAGCTCCAGTTACCTTTCACCAGCTCCATAAGTCTACTCACTAGGTCACTACGAGGGAACAAGAACATTTTGATAAATTCGGTTTCCATGACGATGAATTAACCAGTGAAAAGGGGGAGGTGTTGAAAGATCTGTGTTCTGTAGAATACTCTCAAATGTTTGCCTGTTTTCATTTTTAGCCATTTAGTTCTCATGGCTCCATTCCAGGGCTCTTTAATTTGCCTGTAGCTGTTTTTCCTACACAGATTACAAGAGTAATTCATCAGTGAATGTTTCACTCTGTGGTCCCATCTAATGTAAGGGAATATAAAAATGAATTTTTCCAATTACGCTTTTTTGTTTGTTTAGAAAGAATGTAGTAAGCTTTTTTTTTCTTTTGTTCCTCACAACCTAGCTTTAGTGTTCTTAATCTCCCTTATTTATTGCCCATTACCTTACTCAGACCACAGTTGCAACTTGGAAGATGCTAGGATTTGCTTTTAAATACCAATAAAGCCCCCAAAAGCAATGATTTTGAATTGAGTGGATAGGAACCCCAGAGGGACAAGTAAGAGGAGGGAAAAAGCATATTATAGCATGTAGGCCCACTGCCTACATCAATACAAATTGTTTTGAGAAAAATTAAGAAAGCAAGTAGTGTCTTCCTCCTTCCTGAACTGCCATTTTAAAATGGCTTATTTAGATCCAGGGAAACTCATTTGTGTTCTTTCTGCATTTATCCATTCCTGAACTCAGATGCTGTTTCCTAGAGAGAAAGAAGGAACAAACTGTCAATGACTGCCAGTCTTGTCTTGTCTTGAAATTGATGGAAATAACAAGAAATGAACAGAAAAAGCCCCCAGTCTATTTGCACCAGGAAAAATGGATGCGCTATTCTCTTGAAGCATTACACCCCCCCCCTCCCCCATTGCTATTGAAATGTGGACAAGGGCTATAGAGAGCTGTCCTACCACATAAACCTTTCCAATCCCTCTTCAACCAGCCTGGCTGCATTGAAACAACAGCAACAAAAGTCAGCCCCATTAAAAGGCTGTTTTTTCTTGCGCTTTGTTCACCTCCGTGATCCCAAGCCACATAAACAGTTTCATGGAATTCTTCACTTTTCAACTGACCGGTCACTGTAAAGACACAGCCTTACGTTGCTGCCGACAGTATTTGACAGCTGGTGGCCCTTTCAATATTCCGAGGGAGAAGAGACTCCTCTAAAAACAGTGTCCTGAATTGCGGCTCGCTCACTTTCTTAGCAGGACCCCAGCGAAACGCCCAAGCAGCAATGATCCTGAAATCAGAAAGGAAATGTGATCAGGAACTTCTGGGTCCAAGAGAATGAGGCTGGGGTTCGGGAGGGGAGAAGGAGAGTTCTCATACTTCTTCAGCAAACTTCTCTGCCAGGCAGAACGGCTTTTTTCGGAATTTCAATAAATACTAATGAAAGAGTGTTTTTCTGTTACGAAATGCTCTTTAAGATTATATTGGCTCTGAGAGCTTCATTTCCCTACCAAGTAGCCAGGAACGTCCCAACTTGAAAAGAATATGGTAATTCTTCCTCTCCCTCTTTATCACATAGAAGCACACCAACTATTATTAATATCGGTGGATCCCAGAGAATGGACATGATTGAAAATCAAAGTAATTGTTTTAATGAATGAGATCTGGCTGGTTTTTGCAGCAGATTACAAGAGAAAAACCTCCGTAGGCTCAGTAGTAAATGCACTCCATCAGGAGCCCCGAGTTTTTCCATCTTGATTTGAAATGGCAGGGGCAGTCCTGTCAGACAGTTGACTGGATGTGGACAAGGAGAAGGCTAATGACTTCTTTTGTTCATCTGCCATGTGGAACTACTCCGCCACTCTTAGCCGCCAGGCGAATGGCGGCCGGCCGCTAATAGCTCCAGGGTTCCACTCTGGGAACTGAGGTACTAATGCAGGTAGCAGGCACTCCCTCCCCACTGATATTGACAGTGCAAGATCAGTCAGCAAACTGCTGTCTGAAGTGGAGTCTGCGTGGCTCCCTTCACACGCCTGTGACCTGCCGTGGCCACCAGACGCTGCTCCAGTCATTTCATGTTCATGTTAATAGCGCAGGTGAGACACGGATAAACAACCATTTCTCTCACACCTGCGGATCACCAGAAAGTGTCACAAGAGTATGGTGGAGCTCAGGGGCCGATCATTAAAAAGGAGAGGAATAATGACTTGTCAACCCACCTTAGCAAAGCTTTACGTCCTTATAGGGCCAGCCAGCTCTGGAAGAGACAAGGTAGAGCCTTGACGAAGTGGAATTTTAGCTTAAGAAATAAGCTAGAAAGCCGCTTCCCTTCGCCGCCCCCCCTTATTATTATTGTTGTTGTTAAATATGTAGCCATTATTTTATGGAACAATAGGTCCCAAATGCCAACAGATGAAACTTGACTTTATATTGAAATGATTTAGTCAACCATAATGAACTTGAGCCAATAATTCACACTGTAGTAATAGCACACATTATTTAAATTCATTCTAAGTGCTGACAGCACAATGAACATTGAAACCAATGACATGGTAAATGACATGATTTAGAATACTATTTTGGCATAACTTTGTAAATATGTGCCCCAAAACGTGGATATATGTTATATATACATACACAAATAAAAACACTAGCTTTTAATTTAGCCCATCTATACAGCACTATACTAAGTATACCTTTGTAGGCTTGCTCAATTATTGTTTTATATGAAAATGTTTATATAGAGATATAAAGCTTGCATTACTCTTATTTTTTTCAGATGATGTTCCTGAAAATATGTGTAAACAGATCACTGGAAATAAAATGTATTACTTATTGAAGTTCTATTCTAAGGCCTCATTGTGGTAAAGAGGTGACACTACTGGGTACTTGAGACCATTGCAGTAGGTCTCAACCTTTATTGGGCGCTATTTAAACTTAGGAGATTTTGAATATGTACCTAGTGTAAAAATTAATTTATATTTCTAATAATAAAAGTACTATATTTTGAGGTTTATTAAGGATTATGGCTGATTAGCTCATTCAAATCCCTGCGCTTAGTTTACTTGCTACATCTTTGCAAAGGCAGGAAGATAAGAGAAGAACGTTACTTCCAGTTAAATACTAATTCTGATCTCACCCAGGTGGAGGCTCAGGTGAGATTATAGGGAATTCTTGGAAATACCAAGGACTTCTGGGGATTGAAGTGTAGGGTTCTAAATCTCCATTTTTACACTGGTCATTTAAAACTACATGTCTTCAACATATGAACCAACTGAGCCAGCTAAGGAGGCTCAAGTTGACTTATAGGGATGAATTTGTTAGCCTGAGCAACATTTAAAGATTATCGACTGAGTATGATAACAGATGTGTAAGCATTTAAGGTTTGCGGAGTTCTTTATATTCATTGGGTGACCCAAAACTGCAGTTTTAATCTAAACTGCACTAAAACTTTTGAGATACATGATATTCAGTTTTAGATTTGATTCTCACAATAACCCAGTGAGTTAGGTATTATAGGGAGAAAATTAGGATATTAAGTATTAAGATAAGATATTTGATAAAGAGATCTCTGAGGGTGCAGGCAAGGCAAAGTGCTGTGCATGAGACCAGAACTTGGAAGGAGGAACACAGGAGAAGATTCTGGCAGCTGATGAGGTCCTGGCACTGACTCACTGACTCTCTCTCTGGTTGATGGTGGAGGCAGACTTCGGAAACTGCTATTTGCTGGTGAGAGGGAAGAGAGACCTCTGAAACCATTTGAAAAGAGTTGTACTTTGCTGACTGAGAGAAGTCATCCCTAAGAAGAAGCTGGTAGATCAGTTTTGCTGGAGAACAGTTTGAGAGAAGAAAGATCAAAGGACTGGTTTTCCCCGACTCTGGGTCATCCCAGAGTTACCCTCTGGTTAGACAGCCTGTTCCATATTGGGCTGCTTGACTATGTTTTACTTGGAGACAGCTTTAAAAATATTCAGTTAAATTTAATGAGGATTATAGGTAGAGTGTAGTCAGATAGCATTTGGGGGGTTTTTAGTAAGTGGTAAGCAGTTTTAGAGTAGCTGGAAGAACAGAAGGGTTTGCTATGAGGCAAACATAGAAGGTGGGTGGATATAGTTCTCTTTTTAGTAGTAAAGTGTCCTTGTTACTACTCCTTATACTTATATCTTTTAATAATAAATAAATAGATTTTTTATGAATATTCAGTCTCCAAGAAACTTACATACTGACTTGGTGAAGGGAAGCCATCCCTAACTTTCCTTCTGAGGAGTAGCAAAAAGATACTTTTGTGAACATCAACAAAGTATTTTCAACACAGCATAATCCTCAACAAAAACACAGATAATCTCAATACTTCCGTTTTAGAGGTATATTCCCATTTTACAGAGCAGGAAACTAAAAAAGAGAAAGTAAAATATTTCTATAAATCACTTTCATAGCTAGTGAACATTTGAAGAGGGATTCAAATCCCAGCCTCTCTGGACTCCAGATCCAATGTAAAATTCCACTAAGTCATAATGGAATCAATATTCACATCAGTAAGATTACTGATACTTGAGACAATGACGTTTATAAAAAGCCCATCATTTGTAAGACTATTAAGTTGTTAAATTGTAAGGATTTTTTTTCCCTTTTCTTTCCTTCAGTATCTATCATATTTCATACTTGGTTAATATTTACTGAAATGGAAAACAAGCCTAAAGTAATTCTTTTTTTAAAATAAAGCACAGTATTTTTGTAATATGAATAATTCTGATTTTTTTCAGTGTTTTTCATAAAATGCAATGCAATATGCCTTTATTGTGAAAAGATGAAAAGTCCAATTTTTAAAATCTTAAACCAAAATACTCTCTTTAGAGATGAAACTAAGAGACATAGCATCAATTATGGGAAAATACCATCATTCTAGATGGGCAGAGGGATGGAATAAAACATATGGATAGATTTACATAGTCCTCCTCCTCTTAGAGAACCTAACTCCCTTGACATTGCATGGCAGGTAGATGGTGCAATGGATAGAGTTCTGGTTCTAAAGTCTGAAAAACACAAGTTCAAATCTAGCTTCAGACAATGACAAAATGGGTAACATGGGGCAAGTCACTTAACTTCTAAGTCAGTTTCCCCAAATATAAAATGGGAATTAGAGTAGCACCTGTCTCTCAGGATTAAATAAGATAATATTTGTAAAGTCCTTTGCAACCCTTACAAAACTATATAAATACTATTATTATTAAAATGAGATTATTTATGTCATGATTCTGTCATGAGCCTAGAGCAGTCTAAATAATTCAACATCTGCTGCCATATATGAAGATGTCCCTTGTGCCAGAATTACCTGATACACCATTCTCAGCTCAGTACTGGTATTGAAAATACAGGCTTTTAGCCCAAGTTGCAAGAACTGAGAAAATTTTTAAGTATAATTCAGGTGACAACTATTATATTATTTTGGACTCATCTCTATTTTGTCCAAAATATACGTGCTGATGGACTAATTCAAAAGATTTCCCATCTTTTGTCTCAGCCAAAATTTGAAACAAATTTTGTATTAAACTTACAAATCTAAGATTGAGTCAATATGTCATAATGCAATACCAAATATCTAGTTGGAAGACAATAAAATAAAAATACAGATATTTCCAATTGTTCACCCATTTTCAGAATGCAGATGGAAGCTCCAAGTGAGTAAGTTTTTGAGCTTTCATTCCAATGTAGATATTGTATTGATAAAAAATTCTAAAATACCTTTGAGTTTGATTGTGTCCTTATTTCTTTAAGGAAAACAGAATTGGGATGATAGAAAAGAAGGAGATGATTTGGGCTAGCAAGAAAGCTTGCCAAGAAGGCAATTGCCAGATCTGCTTTTGAAGAAATCTTGTCAGTGTTTTAAAAAAAAAAAATCAGTAAAAGCCTGACTTCAATAACTGGCATTAGGGCTGCTATAATGCCAAAGTCAATAGCTCTTCTTGTATCAGTGTGATAGTTTAAGCACTGCTCCAGGCCTATGCTAAACTCGAACAGGGGATCAAAGAGATAACAATAATGTGACTACATGGCTTTCACTTTATAGTCTGAAACTCGCAGAATCTCTACACTCATTCAATTGTTGGTGACATGGCATTGATTGTTTTGAACAATCTTTTATATCAACGTATTTAACATTCTTTCTTTTCAGGACTTCCATCAAGGAAGTTGACACCAAAGCTGATTAAGTGTCTGTGGGCATCTTGTAGGTAGCCAGGGAGGCTAGGAAACACTGCCCAGCTTCTGTGATGCATGCCTGCACACAGATTCTGATATTTGAAGCAAAATTATTATGGGGCTCAGGAAGGTGAATTCTTAATATTAATAATAATAATAACCCATTTGTATAGGGCTTAAAGGTACATAATGAGCAAAAATGAGATAATTTACATATATTAACCCAGACTATCACTGAAATTTTTGAAACCACAGGACTAGAAATATAAATATAGTAACTCCTATTAACCCAGCAGTTTACCTAATACAATACGCCTTTGCTTCTTTTCCTTAAGACCTATGTTTTCAACAATATAAGGAATTTCTCGTGAGGAACTCTTTCTACCAATGCATATTAGTGCTTTCTCTACAGTTTAATGTCTTGACAAGGTACAAGGGGCATCAAAGGGTTAAGCTATTTGTCCTGGGTACCAGACCACTAATGAGTCAGAGGCAGGACTTGAATTCATCTTCCTCTCGTCAAAGTCAGCTTTCTGTTTTGCCATCCTGCCTCTCTCTTAATTCTCAGATCTTCAATAAACAAATACAGGTAACCAAATTTATGTAGAAATCTGTGACTCTACCAAGTTTGTGGATCCAGGGAAAGAGCTAAGAATAGAACCAAGACATCATGACTTCACTGGTCATTGTCGATGAAGGATATTTACAGAGGTCATTTCAAGCCAAAAAAAAAAAAAAGGAGTAATGACTCAGAGGCTTTTGACAGTATATTTAGCCAATCTCCATAAGTAGAGTCCTAAATGTTTCTGTTCCTTAATTCTGAATAATCATAACGGGAGGATTAACTATGGTCCTTTTTTTGTTTTGTATGGGCATGACCAATGGGTTTTTCCAGTTGCTGTTACATATACATACAGACAGAGCAGGGGAAGGGGGAAAAGAAATGCTTCATCTGTACAATGACAGGGTTGTAATGGACTGAAGTTTTATGTGTAAGTGACTTTGTAAATCCAGAGCTCTACAACTTTTTTATTACCTCCCTCAAATTTTTTTACCTAAAATAATAACAGGCTTTAACCCAGTTTACCAAATAATGAAAGACTTGAGGTGGTGAATGAAAGCCAAAAAACTGAATATCTTCCTAGTTGTCAGCATACAGTAATACTACTAACCCTGCCCATGGCTTTTGGGTGCCATTTTTTTCAAAAAACTGTTCTAGGTTTGTAAATCTTGAAATCTCTCAGACTTGTGAATGTTAAAAAATTCCCCATCAGGGAATTCTTAATTGGAACAAATTCCCTACTGAGAAATATTCTCCATTTTGATGTGAGAACTCGTCAGGATCAGATATGGGAGGACCTCAACTCCAACCGTACTTAAGACTGCTTTAGGGGAGAAAACTCCTTGCTAAACAAAGAAAGTACTTGGATCCATGCTTATGGTGGGGCAAGGAGTTCTTTGAGCCAGGCCTGTTTTTAGAATTGATACAATGGGATGCTAGGTACCTAAAAGGGTCGGGCAATTTTTCTCTTAATGAGATTAGTTGACTCAGCTGTGTTTTCTCTTGTTCAGACTTACTGAGGAGATTGGTCGACTTAGCAGGAATTTAGATGGGCAGTCCTTTGGAAAGCGTCTACAGTGATTGGTAGATGTAGGGACTTAGGGGAGGTGACATGGGAGAAAAACCCCTATATAAGAAAAAGCAGAATCTCTTGAGATGATCCTTTTGGAGAAATCCTTTTGGAGGATCTCTGATGAGGATCGCTTGGGAAGAATCTCTTGAGAGAGGCTCTGGAGAAGGGAAGCTCTTGGAGGACAATCTCTAAGGAGGTCTCGCTGGAGCTCTCTCTGGTGAAGTCAGCTGAGATGAAGCCGGCCTGGTGTCACTAGAATCCTTGTTTAGGTAGACCTTGTGGTGAGTGTTAAAAGACTGACTGACTGATTCTCTCTCTTAAGACTCAGGTCTAGGCTATATTGGTTTGAGGCCCTTCATAATTATTCCTTTCCTACTCTTTCTCTCTTTCTCTAATTCCTCATTATATTATTAATTAAAAATCTCTATAAAACCCAGTTGACTTGAGTATTTGAATAATTTGGAATATTTCCCTGGCAACCACCTTATATTTGATTTAAAACCAAGACACTGTAGTGAAACATATTTTCTGCGGTCAAATTTACTCACCCTCTCTTATATCTATCACAATTTATATCTTCCACCATTTTAACTCACTACAGTTTAAGACCTCAACCATTTTAAATCTCACAGGTTGTCTGGGGAAGATATAGATTTTGATGTCTTGTCACCTTTTGAAAGATTTCCTCGTCTGATTCAGGGAATAGATCCTCTGACTCCTGATGTAAACCAACCAACTTAAAAACAGAAAGAAGTATCACATTAGGTGGCAATAGTCTCTTTTATTCTTGAAATAATTATACTTATTGTATTTTCTAGGATAAAGATGGAGGCCTTTTTTTCTTCTGAGGAATGCTGGAAAAAATAATCCCTTTCAACAATTTGTGAGAATTTAATTTTCATATATTGTATTAACAGGGCACTGGAGTAGAAAAGTCTCAATTCTCTTATATAATAGGGGAAATTACTATGCATTCCTATGTCTGGGATCTGGACCAGAGATTCTACCCAGTCTACTGGTTTTTGCATTTTCTTTGTCTCTAGGAATCCCAAAGGATGTCTTCCCTATTTAATAGAATTTAGTTTAAAAATGAAGGGGACAAAGGATCTTTTCCTATGTGCTGGGGATCATCAGACCAGGATGCCTTGACAGAGTCACACATGGTAGTTGGGGAGACCACAGAGTAGTCCTTGGCGAGATGTGACTGCCCACTCTATCCCCTTTACATGACCTTTCATCAATGCCCCTTACCTATGAATTGACATGATTATTATTCCCTCTAGTCTCAAAAGAAATAATTCAATAGCAAAATGCCTGTACCCTAATTCTCCAAAACATCACCAAAAGATCAGACACTCAAACCCAATCCCAAAAGACTATCATGGGTTAACTTTTACTTAGGTACATAATTCCCAGCAAAACCACAGCTACAGGCCAAGCCCAAAACTTTGACCCAAAGTTTGACCTCCTCACATGAGAATTTCTGGAGGGAAGTCCCAAGTTCATAAGTTTCAAACTAAGAGTAAACCTTGAAGTACTTTAGGTGGAGCTTAATCGGGTGTTAAGTACCCCTTTTTGTCTTTGTAGTTTCTCCCTTTGTGACAAAGTCCTTTATAAGGTAATGAGTCCTAGGTTGTATCTTTCCCTTTTGTGAGCATTATAAAGCATTAGCCTCTAACTGATAATCCTGTCTAGGACTCCTCATCTCTTTGTAGCCATTGTAAAGCCAATCAACTATACTCACCCATCCTCAGGTCTCTAAGAGGTATATAAGTTCCCCAAATTCTATGGTATCTATCAAGGTTGGCACTCCCAGTGGTCTGCAGCCAGAGTCTTGGGGCTCTGTGTGGAGGCCTGAGGAAATTGTACTGCACCCCTCTCCTGATTAAAGACATGTTTTTTCTTACTATTTAATAGTTCTGTGTTTTTTCCAGTTTAAAATGAGGAAGGGCCTTTTTAAAAGGAATTTACAATTTAATAGAGGGGAAATGACACAAACAAAAACTTAGCCCTTCTGTCAGAGGATCTTTTATGACAAGAGAATCTGGAATACATTTGGGGGGAATTTCTGGCTTCTTTGTTCACCTACACAATCTGGTAACTTTACTACCTTACACTACTCCAAGAATTCCCAGGCATCTCACCTCTACCTCTTATTTCCTTGGATTCCTTTTAGACTTAGATCAAGTCCCACCTTCTACAGAAGGTCTTCTTTAGTGCTGTCAAACAGCAATGTCTTTTCATCTCAAATGACCTTCCATCTGCTCTGTTGATATCTTGTATGTGCCTAATGACATTCCCAAAAGTCTTCTCCATTCAGAAGTATGCTCCTTGAAAGCAGGGACTATTTTTGCCTTTCTTTGTATCAAAATTACTCCTCAGAGAGCCTGCCACCATAATAAACACTTAATGTTCCTGCAATATTAACCAACTTATTGACCAACTGACACTAATTCAATGTGCAAGCCCCGGGCATACAAAAGAAAAAAGAATGAACTGGTTTACTCACTGTCAAAGAAAACAAACATAGCCTACAGTAGAACTCAGAAAAGAAGAACAACACCTACCCAAAGATCCCTATAGCCTCATTTATTTAGGGTAATCCACTTATTGGGCTCCCAACAGGTTTCACCCCTTCTCAAACACCTTAGAACAAATCTTCCACTGAGGCTTTCCAAAGCTTCAATACCACTCATCACAATGTCTTATGATAGTTTGCCCCTCATTGTTAACTGTGTCCCTCCGCCTGCATGTATTTCTATGAATGACTCCCTTTCTTTTGAAAGAGGCAGAGAAATCATAGGATTTGTGAGAATTAAATGAGATATAGGGCAATCGCTTGAGGAGATGTTAGGGTCAAGAGAAGAATTTGAGTTTGCTTTTGTTTTTGTTTTTTTAAATAATGAAGAAAGCTGGGTTGTAGGCAAACTTCTGGAATAAAGAGGAAGGGATGGGATCAAGGGCATAGGTAGAAGATCTAGTCTTAGAAAAGAGAAGGGCCACTTCTTCCTCACAGAAAGAAAAGAAAAACATAATGATGAAGGATTAAAGGTATTAGAGATGTGGAACAGAGGGGAGGAAGAAATTCATGCTGACCTGGGAGAGGTGGCCCTCAATTTTCCTCATTGGATGTGTCAACATGGAAATCTAGAGATCCCCAGTTTATTTAGTTTAAGTATAGAAACCCCAGGTTTTGACCTTGTCACAGGAGAGTTTCCCCCTGAGGGAAGGTCCCTCTTCACCAGACAGTGAACTTCCTGGTAGTTTGGGTGGGAACAGCTAATCCCATCCAATATTAAACATCCCTTTTGTCCCAATGGTTTCTTCCCCCTAGGCTAAAGTCCATGACCAAGGTGACCCAGCCTTAGGCTGAGTCTTTCCCTTTTGTGTCCACTGTAGGGCCCCAGCCCCTCACTATTATTCCTGTCTGGAACTCTTCATTTTCCTTTCTTACCATTGTAAAGTCAATCAACTGTCCCTCTAATCCTAAAGCCCCCAGGTCATCTAGAGTGGTACATAGGTTCCCCAAGTTCTTTTGTTCCTCGGAGTCCATCCTGAGTCGGTGGCACTCCCAGGGGCTGGTGACCAGAGCGTCTTGACTCTGGTGCAGTCTTGGAAATCAGCTCTGTTGTCGTAGTAGCAGTGCTAACCCCTTTTCCCTTGATTAAAGAGTGATTTTGACTATTTAATAGTTCTGTGTTTTTTCTAGTTGACAGATGGAAAGAAGTATCTTCTGCTGGGAAGGAAAATAAAGACATTGGGGGTTAATTGCTTGATTGACTTGTGAAGAGAAAGTTTAAAGAATTTACCCAGAGGTTTTTGTCCTTATTCTTCACCATTCTCCCTCCATCAAACCAAATACTCTCTTATAAAACTCTCTTAAAAAATATTCCTTCTTCAAATGCTTCCATACTAATTTATTAACTTATAAAGACCAGAACCAACTCTAAAACTATTTCCTAATGCCTTTAGCATGCATAACAGCATATCTGCTTCCCCTAGTAGCCTAAAATAGAGTTTATGCTGCTTTACTTCAGGGCCATATTGAACCCCTTAGCATATGACATCTTGTCATTTGAAATACAATGAGCCTTATTCTTGATCTGTTTTGGATGAACCCATTGTAGATCTAGTCCCAAGTGATAACTGCATACCTGAAAATTCGCAAACAACCCCTTTAATGATACAGTTTAAATTTTTGTCAGGAATTTAAAAGTCAAGCTTATCAGTCTATAGTGTAAAAACCCTTCAGTATTCTTCCTTTGAAAAATTAGGGCATTTGCCCTTTTTGTCAATTCTGTGGCACTTCTTATGCACAGTTTAGCAAATTCACTTTCTAAATTGATGAGTTTCCTGTACAATCATATCAATTTCATTTTATAATTCCACCTTTAGTTTAGATCAATGGAAAAATCCCCTGCCTGTATGTTTTAAACTGGGGAGTGTCAGTTGTAGAATATCAGGGCTGCTCCTAGTGACAGAGTAAATGTCTAACACTAGAAAATTTATCTTCTTTCCTTAATGGTTTAATGTGATCATATTTGAAATTAGTATCATGAACCAAATTGCCTCTTAAGGTCTTTTCAAAGTTCTATATGAATAATTCCTTAAAAACTTTTATATCATTTTGGCAACATAGTTCATGTGAGCATCAATCAAAATGTTGCACTGAATTCCTTTTTCATACCTGAAAAAAAGTTAACTTTTTATAAATAGTTAATAAAGTTAACTTTTCATGAAGAGGTTTTTGAACCAATTTGCCAGTATGAGGAATCCTTTTTAAAGAATACTAATCAACATAAGTTTTAATTGGGTAGTGTTAAAACTAAAATTCTCTGGAGGCTGTATCTTAATTTATAATTGTTTGATAAGTTAAAAGAGTGGGTTAGAAAAAAGGGGGGTTGTCTTCACAAGCCTCTTCCCATAGCCAGAGCTTGCCAGAACTCATCTCACCATGAAACCAGCTAAAGAGGCTCTTTCTCCCTCACACCTGAAACATCTATCTTCCATGAGGCCACTTTTCTAAGTCTCTCTGATTTGTCAGGTTTGACCTCAGAAGGGGTAAAAGGCGGATTTTCTGGATGCCAGGAAACAGGTGGGACAAGAGACAAGGGTCTTCTGGGTTCCTCCCAGAATGCATATTAACTCCCGTTTTACACATAAGCCTTAGTCCTTTTTCAATAACAATAGCAAAAATAAAATTCATACAAAAGTTTCATATTATTTATATTAAGTAAAGATCAACAGAATCTCCTGTTTCTTTTCTTTCCCTAATCACATTTAAGCTGCTGCTCCTGAACTATATTTTAAATTTTATTTTGTTTTCCCAATTACATATGAAAATAGTTTCTAACATTTGAGTCTTAAATTCTCTGCCTCCTTTCCATCCCACCCTTCCAACTCCTCCCAACATTGAGATGATAAACAATCTCATATAGAATTTTATAAGTGTAATCACATAAAACATTTTTTTTTAATTTCCCCCCAAGTTTTGGAAATTACTTAATTAATTTATTATTTTTCCATGGTTACAAGATTCATGTTCTTTCTCTACTCTTCTCCAAATCCCCTTCTGTAGCTGATGTGTAATTCCATTGGGACATAAAACATGTTTCCATATTAACCCTTTTGTGGAAGGAAACATTTAAAAATTAAGAAAAAAAATGAAAAAAAATTTATTTTGTCTGGATTCAAGACTCCATCACTTCACTCTCTCTGGAAGTAGATGGCATTTTCTTATCATGAAACCTTTGGGATAGTTTTGGATCATTGTATAGCTGAGGATAACTAAGTTAATTCATAATTATTCATTGCACAATATTCCTCTCATTATATATAATGTTCTCCTGTTTATTTCACTCTGCTTTGGTTCATGTAAGTCTTTCCCAGTTTTTCTGAGTTCCTGCTGTTTGTCATTTCTTATAGCTCAATAGTATTATTCCATTGTAATCATATACTATAATTTACTCAGCCATTCCTTAATTGATAGGTATTCACTTTCTAATCTTTTGTCCCTGAAAAAAAGATCTACTTTCAGTATTTTTGTAAATATACATCCTTCTCTTTTTTTTATGTCTTTGGGATATGAACTTAGTAATTGTATTGCGAGGTCAAAGGACATGTGCTTTTTTATAGCTATTTGAGCATAGATCCAAATTGCTCTCCAGAATGAATGGAATGATTTCACAACTCTCCTTAACAGTGCATTAATGTCTCAATTTTCCCACATTCCTTCCAAGTTATTTCCTTTGTTGTCAAAATAGCCAGTCTTATTTGTGTAGAGTGTTATACCTCAGAGTTTTTTAAATTTCCAATTCTCCAATAAATAATCACTTATAGCACTTTTTGCATGACAATAGAGAGCTTCAAATGCTTTGAGAACTGCTTATTCTTATCCTTTGACCATTTGTCAATTGGGGAATGACTTATATTCTTATATATTAGATTAATTTCTCTATGTATTTGAGAAATAAGGCCTTTCTTAAAAGAGATTTGTAAAAAAAAGTATCATTATAATTACTGTATATTACTGCGCATTATTTCCCCTTGTGTAGTTTCTGACTTCTACCTCCTCCAATTTGATCTCTTTTCCAACAACCCCACTTTCCGTTCTCTTATCCCATTCCCCTCCTACTATCCTGTAGGATGAAATAGATTTCTATACTCAATTAATTGTGTATGTTCTTCCCTTAGTGAGTGAATTCTGATGATATTAAGATTCACATACTCTCTCCCCAACCTCTCCCATCTTCCCTCCCCCTATAAAAACTCTTTCATATGAAATAATTTACCCCACTCTGATTTTCCCTTTCTCCTCCCAAATATATTCCTCTTTCTCATGCATTAATTTTCTTTTATTTATATCATTCCATCATATTTAGCTCACACTCTTTCCTTCTATATATATATATATATATATATTCCTTCTAAGTGCCCCAATAATGATAAAATTCTTTGGAGTTAAAAGAATCATCACCCCATGAAGGGATATGCACAGTTTAAGCTTACTGAATGACTTTTGATTTCTCTTTCCTGCTTACATTTTATTCTTTTGAATCTAGTATTTGAAAATCAGTCTTTCCATTCAGCTCTGGTCTTTACTTTAAAGTCCTCTATCTTATTAAATACCCATTTTATGGACTCTGATCAGTTTTGCAGGGTAAATGATTCTTTGCTTGAAGTCCTAGCCCTTTAGCCCTCTGGAATATTATATTTCAGGCCTTCCAATCCTTTTAATGTAGAAGCTGATAAATCTTGTTGTTATCCTGACTGTGACTTTATGATATTTGAATTGTTCTCTTTTTTGGATACTTACAATATTTTCTACTTGACCTGAGAGTTCTAGAATTTGGTGATAACATTCCTGGGAATTATCCTTATGGAATCTAAGTAGATAATCAGTGGATTCTCTCAATTTCTATTTGGTTCTAGAAGATCAGGGCAGTTTTCCTTGAAGATTTCTTGAATGAAAATGTACAAGTTCTTTTGCTTGATCATGGCTTTTGGGTACTACAATAATTCTTAGATTATCTTGCCTGGATTTATTTTCTAGGTCAGTGGTCTTCCCATTGAGATAATTCACACTTCCTTCTATTTTTTTTCATTCTTTTGAGTTTGCTTGATTATTTCTTGATGTGTTATGTAGTCATTAGCTTTCATTTGCTCAATTCTAATTTTTAAGGCATGATTATCTTGAGCATGCTTTTGCCTAGCCTTTTTCATTTGGCCAATTCTACTTCATTGAGTTTTTTTTCTACTTCATTGAGTTTTTGTTAAAAGTTGAGCTCTGTAACTGAGGTGAAGAGAGCACTATTACAAGCTTCAAGTTCTTTATGTAGCTGCCTTCAAAGCTGGCTCTAGGAATCTACCTGCTTTTGGTTGTTCCAAGGTAGTATAATGTAAGGAGAGGGGTGTTTAATATTCTCCAGGCCAGTGCTCTGGTTTGGGGATAACCACAAGCACTCGTTTCCTTCTTGGAACTGAGCCCAAAGTACCCTATTCCCTTGTGTCCAAAAGCTGCTGTGTACTAGTGCTTCTCCTCCCTATGAAAGTGCATCCCAGTATTGCTTCCTGGATATCCATATGAGCAGTGAAATACAAGTCTTATCCCTAGAACTAGCAAAGGGACCTCTGCAATATCTTCCTGAGCAACTGTCTAATCCCCTTTACCATCTGTGCCCAAGAGATCTGGAAGCTTTGCTGCTACTTCAGCTGTGACCAGGACCCATTGCCACAGGGGGGTCTTCCTGGCACATTGTTTTGCCCTCTACCCCCACCCCTAGTGTCCTAGATGTCTCATGGCCTTCTAAGTTTTTTGAGCTGAAAAATTACATCATCTCATCTTTTTTGTGGGTTATGCTGCTCCAGAATTCATTCTGAGGTGAGTAAACAAGGGGACAGTTAATCCTATCTTCACAGGTGTTATATCATAGTTTTGGAGGGTAATTTGGTAGAGATCAGATGGGTCCATGTACCTTCCCCACCATCTTGGCTCCATTCTCTTATCACACCTTTGCAAACCTGAAGAGACCTTCCCAGACAAAAGGAAATCTTTAAAAAATTTTAATGGACATTTCATATGAAAGGATTCAAGTAAATATACCTATTTCATATAAAAGAAAACTTTCCAAATATTGGGAAAGTTTTTCTCTTCAGTCTAAGCCTTGGAAAATAGTTACTATGTTTCCCTAGAGCTGCCTGGGTGATTTTCTTTAATACAGAGCTTCTCAGGGGATTGACATTTTCATTCCTACTGAAATATATATAAGCATTTCTACATTGGTACCCTTTCCTAATGGGATTATACTCATAGGGATTCCATTTGTGTTAAACCATGAACACTTTCCCTTTGCCTATATTCTTATTTGGGCAAACTTTTTTGATTGTCGTTAACATGAATGAAAAGTAACCCTAAAGTTTCAAACAATAGCTTAGGACTTTTTCATCCTATGTAGGAGATGAAGGGTAGTTGGGTGGGGTGGAGGATAAAGTGCCTTATTATTTCTCCTATATTGCAAATAATATTCAGTATGTGTATGTGAACTATTCATACAGTACTCCGTAGGGCATAGTTCTGCACCTTTCTCAGGTCCTTAAATTCTGCAGGATGGAAACTCCATCAACATATCTCCATATTCATAGTTCTCTGAACTCCACAGAAGAGTTAGCAATCTTCTGTTGGAAAATAGAGCATAACTATCACCAGCCAAATACACTATGACTAATAACTCTCTCCAAAAAAAAATGGACTTGGTGTGACCTATGTACTTTCCATAGCTTTTTTTAAAGCTGTGATTCATAAATGGGCTGGCCCAGAGAAACAGGCAGTGGAATCCACGTGCAACTGTATGATTTATTTCCTGGAGTCCAGATATTCTTCAGAGAAAATGTGCTATGCTGGACCCAAGGCACGGTCCTTGTTTTTCTTCATAATAGTGTCATTGTCCTTACTTGTAACCTCCTATTCCAACTTATTATATATTCTCAATGATGTTTCTGATACTCAGACCTGAAATATAAAGGTGATCTTTACAACTTATTAAGATTTCATTCCACTTAAAAACCATACTTTTCTTTCTCTTTTTCTTCCCTTCAATTACATTGTTTGGTAGACAACTGACATAAAACTCACCCACAATGCCCATGTCCATGGCTTTTCTGTTAAAGCCATTACTTCAGACTGCTCTTCTCATTACATTTCACACAAACATCTTCCCAGCATGCCTTTTGTCCTTCCTGACTTTGATTTTCTTCAGGATCTCTCCCATTCTTTAAAGACTCTCATCCCAACTGAACAAACATTCTCCCTCACAGCTGTTGAGATTTCCATTGAACAATTCCAAGGAAAAGCCCCAAGTCTATCTGCTCAGCAGCAGCCCCTGCTGGTGAAGGGCAGCTGTCCAAGGTAAAGAAAGGTCTCTTCACCATAGTGCCTGTCACACCTGCTGGTAAATCCTGAACTAGCCACAGGGGGCAGCCTCGCCACCAGTGACCTGCAGGTTGAGCAAAACCTGGTGCTGGAGTTCTTGCCATCTGCAGGATGACAAGGGCTGCTTCTTTTCACAGCAGCCAGTCATCAGAAGACTGCATAATGCTGATGAGCCAAAGGCTACTTGTTTTTAGTCTCCAGTAAAAGGGAAGCTGGGGATTATTTTTGACTAAAATGATAAAAGGAAATCAATGTCCCAAAACACGCACCCCCTTCAAAAGCTCCAGTTGAAGTACAAATCGTGACATGGTGTCAGAAAGGTATTCTGCTCACAGAGAAAGCCTATTAAATGATGCTTCTGCTGTCTGCTCGTCCATGTGGCTGTTGACGGATGCTTAGGTGAAAATAATCTTTCTTTGTGTGTGTGTGTGTGGTTGACCTTAAAAGCTGTCCCACTTTGAGCCTTTACATTGTCTAAAAGTAAACATAAAATATTCTTTCATTGATGTTCAAATAAATATTTATATTATGTTCTGTTTGATTGTTGCTTACTATCTATCCATACATAGAGCAATATTCCAAAAAAAAAAATCCTTCTCCATTAAAGAAGAAATACATTTATCATTCAAAATGACAGAACTAGGGTGGAAAATACCCAGGTGATTGCAATTTGTTTTGCCAGGCACCCATGAAAACTCCCTGTAGTGGAAAGAAAATATAGCAGGCGGGTTATGATAACAGAATATATCTATTTTCTCACATTTATCATTACAGTTAAGCCAATCTCCCCAAACAGCTCTGTAAAATATATACATTTGTAATAGGGGTAATATTCCCCCAGGGCTAAGTTGAGTGAAAAAGCGGCAGGACTAATCTACATGAATGTGAATCATGTAATGGAGAAAGCAGGGCAATAGTTGGGAAAAGAGAAAAGACCAGAACAATGGAAGCCAGGAAACAGGACACAGCAGACATGCTGATGTAAAGATGTGGAATATGTGGCTATTTCTGTACCAGGGAAGCTGTCTTTAAGAGGAAGAATGAGTAAGCCTGAAACAATGGTTGGTGTGTTATTTTCCTTCTTTTTTAAAGCAATCTCAACAGGAATAATATTTTTTCAAAGTCAGTAAGGGCCTCTGGGTTACTTCAGCATGGAACTTCTTATCTCAAGGTTGCTGAAGAGTTGAATTTTGTTTAAAAGCAAGTACTGCCTTCTTTGGATGTCAGATCCAAAACAACTCTAATCCTGCCAGATATTTATAGTAGATCAGAAGGATGGGCCTGGGCATATCTTATTTGGAAATATCCCATAAGGACAAAATCAGAGTGTATAGTAGGCACTAAAGTATGTAAAATAGACACTTAAAACATCATCTACTTTTTAAAAAATGGAATTATTCCAATCATTTTTCTCCATTTTAAAAAACTAGACTTAACCCCAAATGGTCCATAATCATTTCCCCCTTACCCCATGGATTTCAAATAGTGTTGGATTTTATTGTCAAGTCAGAGTGAGATTGTAGAATCCTAAAATTGTAGCTTTAGAACTGGAAGGGACTTCACATTTTGCAGATGAGGAAACTGAGACCCATAGAGGTTAAGTTACTTGTGTAAGGCTACCCAGTTACTAAAATTAGAAGCTAGATTTGGACAGAGGTTCTCTTTTTCTAGGATGACCCCATTCTTTCCACTCTACTAGGGACAGTTAAGTGGCATAACTGATGGAGCACTGAACCTGGAGTCAGGAAAACTTGGACTTCAATTCCACCCTCAGGCTCTTACTACCAGCTATATAACCAGGGGTGAGTCAGTAACTTTAACTCCGCTTACCTCTGTTTCTTCATTTATAAAACAGGGAATAATAGCACCTATCTCCCAGGGTTGTTGTAAGGATCAAATGAGATAATACTTATTATGATAATAATTTAATAATAAACTATGATCATAAAAATTGATTATAAAACCAATTATATTGATTATAAAATTATATTATAAATTATAGAGATGATATAATGCTTAGCAGAGGGTCTGGAATATAGGAAGCTCTCTATTATTATTACATCTCTAATATATCATTATATTTGTGTCTTTTAAATGTATTTATCACAGACAATATTATATTGCAGTTATTGATCTATCAGTCTTTTCCCCCCTACTAAACTGTAAGTCCTCCAAGGACCCAGCCACAGGCCCTATTAACTCTGTTTCAGGGCTAAAGCAGAAACATGGTACTCTAATACTTTATTAAGAAGTCATTGACTAGTTTCTTGAAATGAATTTTAATATAAAAAGCCACACTATCGAACTAAATATGCCATCAGCATTGACTTACAATGACCAAAATAGTTGGACCATTTTATAAGATAAATGAGGACAAGCATTAAATGTTCTCCTAATGCAAAAGGTAAGCTGTCAGGCGATGACAAGGGAATTTGAGTTGTGGCAACCCTGATTTAAAGAATGAAGGTACAGATGAGAAACTGTGAAGCCACTTGGGCTTTATCTTGCTCTACATTTGGCAGCCACTCATAAATGCTGATTCCCTCCCTCACACGCACACATACGCAAACACTCACCAAATATCACTTTTATATAGCAATTCCAACAAAAAAAAAATCACTCATGTGCCATCTCCAGTCGGCAGAACTCTGAAGAATTTACTCATCATTAATGAATTAGCTATCGTTGGAGGACTCTCTTTCTACACTTTTTTTTTGCCTTAAAAAGTAAGGTTTCATTCCACCCATGGGTCTGTATGCCTTTGACAACCTTTTTGGCAGCTATTATAGAAGCAGTGTCTTGGAGAGAGGGGAAAAAAAAGTCATGAGGACCCAGCTTATTAAATTTTGTAAATCACAAGGCCTGTCTGCAAATGCAGAGCACTGCAGCTGATTTAGTTGTTGGCCTAGAAACTCTGCTGTTAGGACCATTAAACAGGTCCAGAGTTTAAGTTGCGTAGTAAATTACACACAGAAGAAACAGACATAGAGTCTTGCCTCGTGTTTCTCGTCTATAAAGCAGAGACCAGCTGTACTGCAGCAACCCTGAGAGATGAAGCAGGAGAATACAGAGGAGGCGACGGGACATCAGATTTTAAAATGATCCATCGCCGTCTTGCATTTTGATGGAGCCAACATGAGAAGATTACTGAGTTCTTTAGTGAATTTCATTGCTCAGAATAAAGATCAGGCTGGAATGGAAGATTTCTCCACTGTCAGCCATGGAAAGGGCTTCCCAGTGAGAAAAAGTCTAACAAATATGCAGTGAAGGCCCACCCAGCTGTTACTGGTAGTTTTGCCAAGCAGCTCTCCTTAGATCTAACAAGTACAATAAAACTGGCCAGTTCAAATGAAAGATACCCAACTAGACCCCCCAAATAAAACACTGTTTTTAAGAAATCGCTCATCTCCCAGGCAGTCAGAAATGAAACTCAAAAAAAAGAGGGCTTAAAAAAAAGAATCTTAATCAAAATAATCATTCTTTAGACTGTTTCTGTCCTTTGCCCCATCATTTCTTTCTTCCTATTGAGTATCGTTAACTTAGGTATATAGTTAGCCTGTGGGTAGCTTGGAGGCAGATAATATCCTTCTCTTTAATGTTACATTCATTAAAAATGGAATAAAGTATTCCCACCCAAGCCTCTGTCTTTGGATTTTGTCCATGGCTCTGTTACAGCTAGTTGACTATAATATTTTAAGCTAAAAGGGATTTTCCTACGTGAAAATAGAGGAGAAAAATATACTGTTTTGAGAGACAAAAATTGATTTTGTTGGGGAATGGGGCTGTTCCTATGTTTTAGAGTTTTTATACTCCACAGTTGAAAACAAAGATGAGAATTATAGCTAAGTCCCCATTAGTGTGAATAATGAATCCCTTGAAGTGGTCATGAGTCAAATTCTCACTACATATTTTCAGTGGGTTGGAACAGATTACCATATTTTATGTAATTATAACTTCAAATAGTGTGAGCTCAAATACATGTGATCACTGAAAGATTCATTATTCACACTAATGGGAACCTATTTTTTCAACCCTGTGAGTAGAGAACATGCTTCAAAACATTTAGCTACTCTAAAAAATAAAAACCTAAAAAATAAAAAAATAATAAATAAATAACTTTTTCAGTTTTATGTTAGACAGCAATTGTCTTCGTCAAGTTTAGTAAAGAAACTTATATTCACATATAATAGTTAAAAATAAAATTTACTTATTATCATATGGTTTTGCCACTTCCCAATCAAATTCACATCTGGTAATAAAAGGATCTATAATTTTGTTCAGTGTGGGTATATTCTACAAGTGGTACAGATTAAAACTCCCTATAACTTAATCTGTAGTTTTGCTATGACTGAAATATTTTTAAATCTGTAGCCAATCCTGTGATAAGGTAGGCTGAAGGTGAGAGAAGCAAACACAAGGGTTGCTTCATTCTTGTATGGCACTAGAATAGAAGCTATTTAAACACATTAAACATTTCAAAATGGGGGAGGGAGGCTATTTTTAGGACCCAAGGGTCAAGTTTGGAAGATATGATTGAAACACAGCCTGAAATAGAAAAAAGAAGAAGAAAAAGGAATCAGGTTGAAATCAATATTGTGAAAGCTAATAAAGACAAATGTTCAGAGGTTCACTAGGGAAGGAATAATGGATGAAAAATTAAATATGATTCAACAGTACTACACTGTCACCAAAAGGCAAATGCTATATTGGATTGCATTAATAGATGTATCATGTAAAACAAGCAGAGCAATTATTCAGCAGTGCTAGCTACTGGTTAGGTCAACAATGGAATCATGCTGTCATCTACATGCCAGTGATTTGGCAAATACCAGTTGTACAGAGGTCACAGGAATAAAAAAAAACCTGATAAGTTTTGGAAAATAATACCTATCTGGGGAAGGCAAAAGAGCTAGGTCTATGTTCTATTGGAAGTAAGACAATCAAATGGAGATATGGTTACTTTCAAATCACATCAGGGGCCAGAATCTAAAAAAGAAAAGGAGAATGCTTTTCATAAGTAGTGACAAAAGAAGTAAATAATGGAATCCAAGCTCTAGAGATAGTGCTTTTAGTGAAACTAAATAGAAGGAAAATTCTCAGGCCACAGAACAGTTACAGTTGGCTCAATGGAGTAATGAGCATCATTTTCGTTGTACAAAGGACACATTTAATATTCTTTGCTTTCTTAGATGGCAACATGGCTGAAGACAGTTCCATGAACCTTGGAGTTCGTTCTCAGTTGATCCAGCCAGTATACCTACCAAAAAAGCAAAAAGGAAATTAGCTCCAAACAAATAAACCTGAAATTGAGTGTGCCATAAGATTACCCAGTCTCCACTTTGCCAAACTGCAAATTGCCTACATTTCTAGAATGCTACGAATCTAAAAATACAACAGGAAAGACAGAACGATTTGTTTTACCTGGGACTGAACAAAATGAGAGTATCTTAATAAGGACCTATAAGAAAAAAAGAGCTAGTGTGACAGCTGATAGTGACCAAATTGTAGTTCCACTCAAAACAGAGTTAAAGTCCAAGAAGGAATTCAATTACAAATTAGAAAAAAAGTGAATTCCATTTAATGTAGGCATATGTTATTAAATAGCGAGAGGCAGTATGAAGGAATTGATAGACAGCTGAACTTATAATCAGGATGACTCCAATTCAAACCCCTCCTGAGATACCTCCTGTAAGTTGGGAATTCCCTTCACCAATGAAATCACAAATCCAGACCCAAAACTTAAAGAGAATGGGGGAGGGTGGAAGGTTATTATGAGATGGGAAAATTTCTTTCTGAGAATCATCTAAGATCAGAGATGTCAAACATGTAGTGACAGGTCTCATTCAGCAGATTAAAATGCAATTGGAAAATATTTAACAAGAAACATAATAGGACATAGATATTTTAGGATGTGGTTTTCTAAGTGAATATTATATCCACAATGATCCCTATGTATAGTTTAGTAGTCCCTATTTCTTTTCGACTTTGACACCACCAGCCTAAAACGATATAAATTGTCTTCTGTCTGAGGTCATTTTGTGAGATCTTTCTCTGGAGTGGAGGGGTTAGATTATGTATCTTTTGGAGGTCCATTCTGAACCCCTAACATTAATATTTTTATCTTAAATAACTTAAGTAGTGGAATAAATATACATAAAAGTGAACAACTTGAGATTTCTGAGGGAAAGCATAATTTTTCTCTTATGATCTATTTAATTATGGCTTTACTCCAGCAACTGAAGAGTGAAATTTGGATTCAAGATTTTATGATACTGATCCAAAAGTTATTTTTGCTCTTAAATATTTAAATATTTAAGAAAAATTATCAAAATTCCAATTTCACTGTAAGTTAAAAAGTTTTCAACTTTGCTTCAATTGTTTTTTAATGTACAAGATGGTACTTTTGTGGTAGCAAAGCTAGAAATAGAATATATGTCCATCAGTTTGTAAATTATGGCACAAACTATGATAGATGAATTAAAGAGAACATATAGTATCATGATGTAAGAAATGATGACTAAGGAAATCAGAGAAATACTTGGAGATCTAAATGACAATATAGAATGAAAAAAGAAGAATAAGAACAATAAACAATAACAATAATAATGTGAATAAAAGACAGGTGAGTTTTTTAAAGTAACATCTATTCCACAATATAGCTGATTTTAAGAAAACACCTCCCATCTGTCAACAGAAAAAATATAGAGAAGGACAATAGATAAGAATGATGTCTTATCCTGATAGATGTGGTCACTGTGGTTCACTTTTACGTACCTTTTTCCACATCTCAAGGGAGGATAATCTGATGTTGAAAGGGCAGAGTTAACAGAATACAAGGAAATGTCTATAATGTAAAAAGAAAAAAATTCACTAAACCTCATAAATGCTTTATTTTCTCCTTATCATAGAATAAACTAGTTATAGCACCATCACATACATAACATATAATTCCTAGGATGCTTTTTAAATACATAGAAATGAGAATCAATAAATCATCTGGAAGGTATTATCACAATGTGACCCAATCTTAATCTTCCTAAATTTTATGACTTATACTGTAACCGCCTTATGCAATATATGCAGAGAACTCAGCAGATGTATTCAAAACATGCCCTTAGGCGTCCTATAGACACAGAAATATTTTATGAGCTCAATTAAGAAGGAAAAACTAGCTGCAAAAACTGGGGACACCTAATTAATTAAACTCCTTATTAAGAACAATGATTATCTCTGAGTCCTTTTCTCCCCTTGTGCTTGCTAGATACCTTGCTCTATCTTCTTAGAAGTCCATTTAGGGACCTTCATTTGTTCTCTTTTTTGTACTGTCTGAATTGGTCTCACTGACATATATTTTATTATTGACTATTTTCAGGGAGAATACATGGAACAAGTGGTATAACTATGGTTTTAGAGTAGATGGTATAGGATTTCTTCTTTCTCTGCCTTTACTCATAATTACTGCTTCTAATACATCCCTAATAGCATTTGCATTACTGGACATGTTCCTTTGCCTGGATCATTATTCCATTCTTCTCAACTATTTAAGGACCATTAAGGACATTTGGAACAACAACATATTCTTTCACAAAGAGTTCATTTTTCTACCTATTGGGTATGTAATTATAGAGATGAATAATCCCCCTTCTGCTAAAGGGATTGTTTCATTAAAACTCCTGAGTTGAAGATAAAACCACTGTTCAATATAATTCTCAATTTTGACATGAAATCCTGGCAAATTCATGAATTAAGGCCAGAGCCATAAAACACAGTGCTTGTTCTAGAGCTGAGATGCTGGTGTTTCAAATAAAATAGCAGAAAATCAGTGGGCTTGCTTGAAAGAAATATGACATTTTCTGATGTTCAACTGCTCCTTCACAGAAGGTCCAATTCTAGACCACGTGTATGATGCAAAACTTTCAAACTTGAAGAGTATAACTTAGTTTTGGAATCATGGGAAACAATCAAAGCAGCAGCAAAGTAAAATGGAAGATGACAAATCATAGAATGTTAGTGCTGAGACAGATCTTGGAAATCATCTAATTAAGCCTCTCCCTTGACAAGAGATTTAAAATGGTTGAGGTTACACAGCAAATTAATAGCAGAGCCAAGTTTTGAATCCAAGTCTCCTGATTTCTAGGCCATTGTTTTCTCTACTACATCAGGATAACCCAAAAATGTTGTCACCTTTATGAGAAATAGAATGAGACAGAATTTTAATTTAAGAGCCTGCATTTCAAAGAGAAACAGGCACAAAGAAAGAACTGCTAAAATCAAGGACTAAAGGACAAAAGACAAAGAAAGAGCAAAAGGATCACATCCTGGTCTTTTATTTTTAGGATACAGCCACACATGGATAGAGATTACAGTCATAGTTTTGTTTGGGGGTTTTTAGTTCTTAGCCCTAATGACCTGGAGGTATTTGGGGATATATATATATATATATATATATATATATAATTTGTCCTAATTAAAAGAACATAAAATAGAAAAGCACAATTGTGCCTACAAAATGTTGGGTTTTCCTAGGTCATAACTGTTACTGATTTCACCATTTATTTACTAAATGGATTTTTATCGTCCTTTTTAATTTCAAGGGCTTAATTTAATTGTACCAGGAACCTGGAATTTAAGTTTGTGCCTATAAGTGTACAGTTTGTTTTTTAAATATCATTCACATTACATTCTAGTCACACCATGTATATTTGCCACCATTTAGTTAGTAAAAGGAAAAAGGCAGAATGACTAAAAGTGTGGTAGAAATGAGAGAATTAGCAAATGTATGTAGAAAACAAATTTTGCAGTCCAAATGTCTTTATGCCTAAAGATTTTGGGTTGAATACTACTGAAGCTTTTTTGTCACATAGCTCATAGAACAGATGACTTCTGAATGTCCCTATAATTTGATGACTTTTTTTATAATTTTATAATAATATGATTATTAACAGAAGCCAAGGCATAAAACACATGTTTACCAAAATTCTCTGCCACTGTTATAGAGGATATCCTGGGTAGGGTCCTAAATGAAGAGAGATTGGTTATAAATGACAAGGTCTTCCAAAAGATTTATTTGTAGAGAATAATCTGTTGATTACATCAAGCCCCAGAGCATTTCAGGACTTCTTCAATGAGATTCACTGGCAAAGAAATTGACCTAAAATTTCATATAAGAGAAAGCAAAGGTTTGAAAATTCTTATAGCCTACATTATGTCAAGCATTTGGATGGCCAGACCATTACATTGGTCAATTAATAAACATATATAGACTAAGCACTGCAGATATATAGTTAGTTGGCCTCAGAATTGAATGGGAGAAATTCAGTAGGATAAATTGCATTTAGGAAACTGTAATTCTTTTAGGAAGCACTGCTTCCCACTTTCAAAGCCCATCATTTTTTAGATTTAATTATATATATGTATATATTATTTTTCTCCAATTTTTAACTTTTTTCTCACATTTTTGAGTTCCAATTTTTTTCCTTCCCTCCCTTCCTATTCCCTTGAGAGGGTAAACAATTTGGTTTGTTCTGCATGTGCTGTCATGTAATATGTTTTCCAAAATATTTGTCATGTTGTAAAAGATACATATCACTAAAAAACTAAAAAAAAAAATAAAGTGAAAAATTGTATACTTTGATTCCTGCTGAGACTCAGTTCTTTCTCTCGCAGTGGATAACATCTTTTCAACATTCGTCCTTTGGAGTTGGCTTTGATCATTATATTATTGATAAAAGCAAAGTTATTCACAGTTGATAATCATGAAATACTGCTATTACTCTGTACAGTTTTCTCTTGGTTCTGCTCATTTCACTCTGCATCAGCTCATGTAACTTTTTCTAGGTTTTCCAGAAGCCATTTTGTTCATCAGTTGCTTTAGCACAATAATAATCCATTAAAAGAATATACTACAATTTGTTCAGTCATTCTACAATTGATGAACACTCACTCAATTTCCAGTTCTTTGCTACAACAAAAAGAGCTTTATAAGTATTTTTGTACAAACAGGACCTTTTCTCATTTTTTATATTTTTTCCAAAGTCCATCTTTAAACATCATATTCTTCCAGTGATACTATAGGGTAACAAATCCTAAGACATCACAATTGTGCACCAAAATCAGAGCTATACATAAGGCAATACAGAGACAGATAGTGAATATAAGTAGATTGTTTCCAGGGACCACATTTTCAAGGAGGTCCTACATGCCATAAGTGGTATGAGGGATATAACTCAAAAATTATGATTAGCCAAGAAGGAGAATTATTGTTCATAATGTCACAGAAGGGAATAATAGAAAAACACCCAGAAGTCTATACTGGCATTTATAAAATAAAAAGAACAGGGGTTCTTAACCTTTTTTGGTCAAGGCTCACTTTCACAGTCTAGCAAGGCATATGGAATCCTTCTTGCAATAATGTTTTCAAATATCCATATAAAAATAAATTATAATGGAACAGTCATCAAGATATTGTATATATCAAGTGTATGGCACTAGGTTTAAAAACAACCCTGACCTAGTAGGAAGCTGTTCTGTCAAGGATCTGTGGGAGAATGTAGATGAGAATATTATATGATGAGAGTATATAAAAAGGTTACACTATACTATACCAACATAGGGAATCCCCTATATGAATATATCATGAATCCACTTGTGGAAAGGAAACTAGACTGACAGTTATGGGGCAAGGGGCCTACTGGGAGTGGCAGTTGGGTCTTGTGACTAGTACTTCCTTCCTGCTGGGAGTGGCAGTGGGGTCTTGTGACTAGTACTTCCTTCCTGCTGGGAGTGGCAGTGGGGTCTTGTGACTAGCACTTCCCTCCTGCCCTGGGGGACTTGCTTCCGGGTGTTGGAGGAGGAAGGAGCTTGTTCAGCTCAGTCTGGTGTAGTGTGCCGCCTCTTCTTGGTTCAGCCCGAAGATTCAGGTCCATTCATCTCCGAAGGTCAGACCTTGTTGCTTTCTGTGTACTGCTAAGATTCTGAATTAGAACAACGAGAGTAGATGGGAGTGGTACAAACCCTCCGCCAGCCTCTGGGGCCTGGCCTCAGGTCTGAAGCTGAGAAAAAACTCCAATCCCAACTAGTTATTAAACTTTATATTATTTGAATTCGCAGTCAGATAAGTGGACTATCTTTTCTGGTCATAGAGGGAGCTAAACTTCAGTTCAGTCATCAAGACAAACAGACCTTATTCGGACCCCTGCTGTTTCCTCTCAGCAGGGGGCATCTCCCTCCCTTGCCTCTCCAAGCTATATACCCTCTCTCCCCTCTCTCTTCCACACCCTGCTACAAACCTCCCAATTTATCCCCATTTTTCCAATCCTATTTCCTTTCCCAATAAATATTATACACTATAGCACCGACACATTTTATAATTTATAGTCAGACTGGGCTAGTACAATAGTGAGTAAATTGCTTGAAACAGCAATCACTTTCTTTTTTTATTTCATTTTGTATCAATAATGACCATGAATGTCCTACTATAAAAACTTACTCAAATGGTCTGACTTTGATCAGAAAAAAAAAATTGAATGATCTGATTTTCCCATCTGTAGTTAATTCTTGATCAGTAGGTTCCTGGATTTTGTGCCATCCAGGTGTTTCATTGCTCTCTTTTATTATGTTTTGAATTCTATGGTTTTTAATAATGGATTCAAAGAAAACATAGAGAAGTTGTACTTTTAAAATTATTTATTTAATTAATTTTAAACATTTTTCCAGTTACATGATTCGTGTTTTTCCCTTCCCCTCCTTCCTCTTCCCTCCTATAGCCAACAAGCAATTCAAATGGGTTTTACATGTATCATTCATCAAGACCTATTTCCATGTTATTAATATTTACACTAGGGTAATCATTTAGAGTCTACTTCCCCAATCACATCCCCATCAAATCATGTAATCAAGCAAATGCTTTTCTTCTGTGTTTCTACTCCCACAGTTCTTTCTCTGGATGTGAATAGCATCTTTCTCATAAGTTCCTCAGAAATGTCTTGGATCATTGCACTGCTGCTAGTAGAGTAGTTCATTACGTTCAATTGTGTCACAGTGTATCAGTCTCTGTGTACAATATTCTCCTGGTTCTACACCTTTTGCTCTGCATCAATTCCTGGAGGTTGTTCCAGTTCACATGGAATTCCTCCAGTTCATCATTCCTTTGAGCACAATAGTATTCCATCACCAACATATACCACAATTTGTTCAGCCATTCCCCAATTGAAGGGCATCCCCTCATTTTCCAATTCTTTGCCACCACAAAGAGCACAGCTATGAATATTTTTGTATAAGTATGTTTCCTTATTATCTCTTTGAGGTATAATCCCAGCATTGGGATGGCTGGGTCAAAGGGTAGGCAGTCTTTTAGTGCCCTTTGGGCATAATTACAAATTGCCTTCAGCGTGGTTGAATCAATTCACAACTCCATCAGCAATGCATTAGTGTTCCAATTTTGCCACATCCGCTCCAACATATATTAAAAAGTTGTACTTCTTAATGAGAATACTATAATGACTGAAAAAGATGTTGAAGCAGTTGTATGGATAAATTCAAATACTTCTAGTATCATTGGTACCTCTAGTGAAATGAGATCAATTGCCCTGAATTGAAAATGAAAATTATGACCAAAATGGAAAATGTCAAGAACTAAGATTATGGTTACAAAACAGATTAATGATCCTTAGAAAACTAGAAAAGATATCTAAAGGCCTTGATACTGAGTCCTCTTCACTGTGGGTAGGCTTCTTGAGGGAAATAAAGGTCTCTTGATCAAAGACAGGCTTAGCATCAGTTGTGATAAAAATGTGATTTCATAATGAAGAATTAAAGAATATCAATGCAAAATCAGTAAAAATAGATGAATATGACCAAATACATATGGCATGGCATGTATTTTTAAGGATGTAAAAAGTTGTAAAGTTTATGATATGTCAATTAATTAACTTATTTCACTCTATTAAATTTCATTCACTCACTATTTTAGAAATTAAATTGGAATTTCAAGCCTACAGACATGTCCTTCTAGCTGCCTTGACTAAGTCAATCTCTTGTTTCCTATTGAGAACAAAAAATTATTGTACTAGCTACCTCATCTACACTTTAAATATCAGAAGAGATAATGCCTATAAACATTTTATAAATGTAAAAGTAATAAAAATGTGAGTTGTTACTCCTTGCCCTCATCTATAAAGCATTCAGACTCTCTCAATTTGTCTTAGTGAGGTGAAGTTTATTGCACTCTCAATTCAATAAGTAGACCCTTGTCTCCAAATATAAATAGAAAAATAAAACAAAACAAAAACCCAAGATAATTGTATGGCATGCAATTGGGCACTGAATTTTTATTTTATGAAAAAATATCCTCATGTTATATCATAATAAAGAAATAATCTCATATAAGCTGGGGATTTTTTTGTTTTTATTTTTTGGAATAACCTTTCATAGCAGAGCATAATAAATTAACAAGTATTAATGGAGAACTCAAAGAGATCTAAAAAGTTTATGGAAAGAACAAATACTTCTATAGTGATGGTTTCCAGATCACAAAAGGGAAGGAAAAAACCCAACTATAAATTTAGATTCCACATACAAAGGAGGAAATAAGAAAGAAGGTAATTTCTGCCTTACTTCTGAACAGCACAGATCTTATAAACAGAGGTAGAGTTTATTCAATAACATTTATTGCAGGACCAAGTTCAGTGCCTTCCAAGGATGGGCAGTCAATAAATCTTATTTGAAGGGGATATTTATGCAATGATAATCAGAGTCTACTTCAGCACAGCAATTTTGGGGAAGAATATTGTCTATATTAAGGTTAAGCCTAGAAAGATAAAATAATAAAAGAAAGAGCCAGACCAGATGTTGAGAAGTGCTTAAAGGGAGATTAAGGCATGTCCAAAATTTTCACAATCCCTGGCAAAAGCTATGGCAAAAGGTTACATGAATGGTCACACAAATTTTGGAAATGGAAATACTTTTTTTACAAAATACAGGGTCCAGGGTAGGAAAGAACTGAGAGTTAGCAAACCAGAATTGAATCATGACTGACACTTTACTGTGGGAAGTTATTTATCTTCTTTGCACAAACTCAATTTATTTTAAAACTAGAATAATACTTATATTATCTACCTTACAGTATTATAGAGGAAAATGTTTTCTAAATATTAATGTACTATATAAACATAAATTATTATCATTGGCTTTTTAATAACCTTTATGTATCTCAGTTTCTTCGACTGTGAAATGGGGTAATATATATACCGCCTATCAGATTTTTTTATGTGGAAATATTTTGTAAACTTTGAAGCACTTCATAAATGTGGATCATTTATATTATCACTAATAACTTGTCTGAGACATATTTGGTAGAATATGGTCACTATTTACCTCCCTCATTAACTTAGAAAATAGTTGTAAGAAAGGCACTTTGTATACCTTAAAATCCTATGGAAATACAACTTAATATTATCATCATATGACTTTTTTCTCTAAGGAACAAGTTATAGTTTCCATTTTGAATGTCAAAAGCAAACAAAAACTGTGAAATGTGACTTTTATCACAAAAATAAGAAGTCAACTCTGTTTCTTGACTTTTTAGAACTACTAAATTAATGTCTTTTAGGCCATTCCTATATTTCGCCTTATGAAGGATGGGATGACTAATTTCATGTTAGACTAAATAATTTTATTCAATTATCTCAAATCAAATATCCATAAAGCTCAAATGAGTTGAGAATTGAAAATCCTAGTCATTTCTCCAGTCTGAATTAAGAAGGAATCAAATTATAGTGTCTCTTCCTCAAAAAAAAAAAAATCTTGAGGAAATTGAAGCAGACATGCCACTGAATGATGTATTAGTTTGACAGCTGGAAAGAAAGAGGTCCTAACATGATCTATGCAATCCAACTCAGAAAAATTGACACATTTCTTTTAAAAATTATTTTATTTGGGGTTTTGTAGGAATTTTAATAATATGAACATCAATTATTCTATAGGCAAACATAATGCCACAAGATGAAAAATAAATAGAAAAAAATAAACTATAGCTACAAAAATCTCTGAATTGATGAATTTTAAGCAAACTCAAATCAGAAACATGATAGGATTTGTTTAAAGAAAGTATAGACTATCTGTATGGCCCTGGACAAGTCACTTAACAGCAATTGCCTAGCCTTTACCATCTTCTGCCTTAGAACCAATACTTAGTATCAATTCTAAGACAAAAGGTAAGGGTTATTTTTAAATGAAAGAAATATAGAAAGTAGAGGATAAATTCACAAAGTGACCATAAATGTATCTAAAATCTGCCTGAATAATGTAAATATTTGTATATATACATATATATCTTTCCAAGCTGTTAAATGCAACATTGAACTAAAAATTAATATTGTGAAGTCAAATCTGAATTTGGTCATTCCCACATTTCCTATTTTAATGTTCACATGCAGAGCATGAAGAAAGCAATGGAGCTGACAGGCCACTCTATTAGGAACCTAAAAAAGGAGTGGGGTGGGGGTGGGGGGAATAATTCACTACAAACTTCTTGCCACCAAAATGCTAAAATCGTTTCTACATTAAGATCTAATTTTAGTTTTCTAAGGCTTGCTTATAGCCTACTTCCTTTTTCCCATTCATGGACCTAGTTTGAAAATACACAGCTGGCAAAACTCCATCTCAAACATCAGCAGTCAACTGAGTACAATAATTTTGACCTAATCTGTTCTTGGTGGGGAGAGGTAGGGAGAAGGAGAAAATATAAGCTATTCAATTAACAGCACCCTAACCCAAATGAAAAGGTCTAAGAAAATGGGTTGTAAGATGAGTCAGTTGTCTTTTATAATGGATGGTGAATGTATCTATGGGTCAAGCAAGAAACATGTCAAAAGCAACTGTGTCCCCAACAGCAATCATCAAAAAGAACTAGAAAGAATAAAAATCACTTCCTTGCTCAGGGCTTATGCTTTTCATACAAAGCACTATCTACATCAACATAACCTTCATCTAAGATTCCCTTCTTGAGGGCAGGTTCTCTTTCCAATTTCAATGGGCAAAGTATATAGTAAATCATTGAGAGTAAACAATAGAATCCTTGAAGCAATTCTCCGCTGCCACCCTGGGGAGGACTGAGATTCATGTTAAAAAAGCAACTGATCCAAGGGATTTCACAGGCTCAATCAAACACATCCAAGACCCTGTGGGGCTACTTAAACCAGCATTTCTCTTCTACCTCAGTCATTATATGGATATGTGAACATTTTGAGGAAAGAAAGAGAATGAGAAACAAAGAGACAAAGAACCAGAGATTGGGAATTTTTAAAATTCATCCTTTTCACCATTTGCAATATTTTAATGCCCATTTCTTATTCCTTTCACTGTTGAGAGTTAGTGGTTCAGTAGAAAGAGCACTGTTTTCCAAATCAGAGGATGTAGGTTCAAATCTTACCTCTGTCACTTACTGGTTGAGTTTAACTCTGAGCAAGTCATCCATGCCTTCAGTTTCTGTAAAAAGGTGTTGTTAAACTAGATGGCATCTAAAATTCTTTCTAATTCTTAAGTTTATGAACTTATGGTACCTCATGGGAGGATCCAATATGTCAAAGATCTGCAATGTCATCAATGGAGAGTCCTAATTTATTATATGCAGATTGTAACCAATATTCAGTGTAATAGACCTTTGAGAATTGAGGTGGCTGTCCTAATCATCATTCTGTATACAGTTCTGTATACAGTCTAATGATAAGCTCTGTGTTAAGTTGTCTAGACTGGTCCTTTAATTATAGATGTATGTCTGTCACCAGGTCCATATTCTAAGTCAGGTAAGCTTGACTTTAGCTTGTGCCCCCACCGTGCTTTAGGAGTTCACAGAAACAATCTCATGCTACAACAAGGCATTAGCAGAGAGCTTTAGCACAGTTAAGGTATCTAAACAGATGCATACTACAGAGACAAAAACAAAACACATGTTACATGATACCTGTCTAGCAACAGTTCAGAGTAGGTTTTCTGGTATCTTGAACTAGACATTTGGCCAGGCAGGAATCAGTCTGACAGATACCATGTGATTGAACCCAGGAAAGACAGTGTGGTCAGGTACTATGTTGTTGTTCAGTCTTTTCGGTCATCTGATTCTTCGTTACCCCATTTGGGGTTTTCTTGGCAAAGAAGCTAGAGTGGTTTTCCATTTCCTTCTCCAGCTCATTTTACAGATAAGGAAACTGAAGCAAACAGGGTAAAGTGACATGCCAAGAGCTAATGTCTGAGGCCAGATTTGACCCCAGAAAGTGGGTCTTTCTAACTCTAAACCTGGTACACTATCTACTACATTACCAGCTGCCCCCAGATACTATTGGTCAAGGCAATTTAGAAGGGGAATTTGAGTAGGTCAGACCACAGGGAAATCAGGATAAAAGCCTGAAAGAAAAGAAAGCAAAGAATTAGGAACCTGAATCAAAGAGTTCAGGCAACAAAAAGTCATGGGCTAGAAGTATCCCTATAAAAGGTCACAAGATATATTGAAAAGTTTCCAAGTTTGTAGCAATTCTTCCATGACAAGTATAATAAAATGTATGCTTGGCTTGTATGAGGCCCCCAGAGAAATACTGAAAAACTCTTTAACAGTGGATGGGATCTATCTTAGCCTAGTGTGCTAGAAAAGTTTGTCCTCCCCTCTCTATCTCCCAGAACTATCCTTTGGCCATATTATTAACAAGGGTCACAAGGAAAGTCAAGGTATAGAGCCAACCACAGATATTTTTGAGAAATAAGATTAGATCAGTCTATAACAGAATAATAAAGATCTGATTAGTCATCATAATCCTCTGAATAAGGTGTTAGGAAAGAGAGCAAGGAAGGACTGCCTATTCTCTCAGTTGGCGTGGTTTGCCATTTCCTTCTCCAGCTCATTTTACAGATAAGGAAACTGAAGGGAACAGGGGAAAGTGATGTGCCAAGAGTCACACAACTAGAGCATAAGGCCAGAGTTGAACTTAGGAAGATGTCTTTCTCAGTTCTCCAAGAACCTGAGCAAGCACACCTGAATGCAAAAAACAACATAGTCCTCAACCTGCTACATGCCTTTGTTGTATTTTGTTCTCATGATCAATGGTCTCTCTTGGAAAACTGGTTTTTGAGGAAGGAAATCTCAAATGTTACTGAATATGACCCTAAGTCACACCGAACGATGACTTAATGGAAAGGTATGTATAGTTGGAAATTCTTGAACCCCTAAAACTACATTACCCAGAATGCTTTTCCCTTTGTGCATGTTTGTGTCTTCCCATAATTTGTTTATAAGTTCTATAGATCCACCTGCTTCCTCTCTTCTCTCTTGATGGGACTGGGTTTAGGTAGCTCTTTTACTTTAGTTATTATTAATAAAACTTTTAAAAACATAATACTTAATCTATTGAATATCAATTTTAATTGTCATAGGTACCACCATCTGCCTTTTCTCCTTACATCCTCAAAAACTCCTACAGTAGAGAGAAATCTCTGCCTCCCAGATGATCTTTTATTAGTTTCCTTTCTTCCTAGGAAGGAAAGAACTACAGATCAACTCTTTGATCCCTTCTAATAGGACAATCCAAACTTTACCAAAAATACTAATATATTCACAAAGATTACAAATAACAGGCACAGCGTATGAGGACAAATGACCAAAAATATCATGGCAAGATTTCTGTGACTCTAGTGTTCCCTGACTTGTGAAAGCCCTTTGTTAAATTTTCAGTTTCAATTATCAAATTTATGTCTCAGAAAACAATTGTTATAAAGATTGGTTTATTGATTGTCTGGACTTAATGCAAATTAAAGTTAAAAACATATATGCATAAATTCCTCCCCATATTCAGCCTCATAATTAAGCCATTTAGCAGCAACCTTCTGTACTGCTCCATAAACACTGCTTGAGCTAACTAAGCAAGAGTGCAGTGGGGAAGTGATGTCATCACCAGATTGCAGAAGTGATGTCATCACCAGATTGCAGGCCTGCTGTCTTTAGACTAATAATAATAATAATAATAATAATAATGACATTTGTATAACCCTATAACTTTGCAAAATGAGTCATCACACTCCTGGGTCCCCCATCCCTCCTGTCAAGACAATGAATTGGCTCTAGTACATAAATAACTGTGAAGTACATAGACAGAAGACACACCTGAGCAGACTGGGAATGCAAAGGAGTTGGGTATAAAGATTAAAATGAATAATCAATAACTAATTATTATATATTAAAAGTTTTATTAAAAATAACTAAAGTAAAAGGAAGTACCTGAACTCAACTCAGTCGCGTAAAAAAAAAAAAAGAGTGTGTGGGAGGAGTTACATCCTGTTAAATGGGATCTTGCCAACATGGAGACACAGGAGAGATTACAGGGAATTTGGGGAAATACTAAGGAATTCTGGGGAATGAAGTCAAAGGTTCAAAATCTCCATTTATACATACCCCACTGTGATCTTATTGGGAGACCAGTCTCCCAAAAAGGATCATGGAAACATAACCAACTTAAAAATTGCAATAAATTGTGGATAAAAGGAAAAAAAGAACAAAACCAATGATTACTAGGTTGACAAAAAGCCAATTTGGAGGCAATCCATTTGTCATAAGATTATACATTCAAAACAAAGGCATTTCAACCCCCCCCCCCATAGTTCAATTCACATCCCAAAGTTTGCTCTGGATCTTCTGGTGTAGCATGTGGTTTCTGCAGTCATATATCTTCATGATGCATTCTGGATTCTGGGAGGTAGCAAGTTTCTTATCCTAAAATTGCTCAAATTTAAATCAAAATTCACAACAATAACCTGACCCCACTGAGGTGAATAATAACAAACACAGGGATCACTCAGGGACGCATGCATCCCTGTTATGAGGTATGTGAATCAATTTGCAAAAGAAAATAAAAAACATGAAAAAATCCAAATAAAAGAGAAAAATAACTTATGGATGAAATACAAAATGTAAGTCTTATGTCTCAAAAATATCTACGTAAAGGTAAAACAAATCTATAACAGGTCCTTGAATCAGAGTCCAATTAAAATGATTTAAGAAATTATGTACTACACAGTTAGTAGCTAGGACTACAGAAAGTTTTCCACACCATGAAAGACAGAAAAGGGACTAGATTTCAGCAACAAATAGGAGCCAGCATGACAGCAAAAAGGAGGTGCTTGATAGAATGTAGCTCAGAGGAAGTCCTGCATTTAACACATATTAAACAGCCACAACCTCAAACCCCAAACAAGTTCAAGTCCCCTTGTCTTGGCTCAAAATTGCATCAATCCCATTGGGATCTGGTCTCTTTGACCTTGTGCTCCATAGGCACTATGCAGGTGCTCTGTGCTTCTTTAATACTGTACAGTGGCTCTTTTGTATTTTCCTTTCTGGAATCAGACAGAATCACAAAGCAAAGTCTCATAATTTTTAAACAATCAATGGCATCCTTTTTTATAGTCTAAAGCTTTTGGGTATGCATTAATATTAGAACAAATATATTTTAAACTTATATTACTGCAAAATAAAAAAAGTTGAAGAAAAATCTTCTCAATACTGTTAACATATGGTTTAAATACAAAAAGGAGAGAAAAATAGAACTTAGATGTTATACTAAACATGCAAGGAAAAACAATAATAAAAAAGTTTTAAAAACAAAAAATATATAGCTTAAAATTAGTGATACAATGTGTCAGCCAAAGAGAGGTAGAATACAAAGGTTCCTCACTAAAAAAATGAGATTGATTTCCTTTTTAACTTGGCATGAATCATGGTGTGGGTACATTATGATTTTCAGAATAAAAAAGGAATACAGTAGATAAGAAGTACCAAAGTCCCCAAAATTCACAATAGCCCAGGTAATTACAATAGCAAACAAATCCACTATCATATTTCATATAAGTTGCTATATGACATAAAAAACCTATTAACTGATGGATATTTGTCACAACTTTTACAGATGTAGCAAATCTTTCAACCTTGGCAAATATATTTTTAAACAATGTAAAACTTATTTGGGTCTAGAACATTACTAAGAAATCTAGATTTTTCTGGTCAAAGTAAATTAAATTGAAGAGTTTTGGAGGAGCTCTTTTTGGCTTCTGGCTTCAGAGGAACCCCTTGGTAGGACTATTCCTTTGTTTCTCTACCTTTAATATAACATACTTTTTAATATAAATATTTTAAACATCATCCATTCAGAAACCACTAGCTAATTGAAATGACTTCTGAAGACCCCTTAGAATTACCATTTAAATTCTTAGCTCATTAAATTCTCCAAAGGTTGCATGCAATTTAACCAGTTTTGTTGAAATCTGTCCATCATCATCTATGTGACATTAACAAAAGAAAAAAACAGAAAAGGCTTTTTAAGGCAACATGTGATCTTCAATGGATCTAGGTTTGGGCAAGATGTTCATGGGCTTATACACTATTTTGTTCTTCAACAGAAGTAAAGGTACAAATTAAAAATCAATATAGCAAAAACATAGTAGCTTAAAATGATTCAGTATTACAGAAAGATATTGATTATATTAATACAGATAAACTTAAATAAATTAAACTTTAAAGTAATCAGTAAATACAATAATATAAATAAATGAGAAGGTGCAGGCAGGCAGTATAGTCAAAATCCTTTTCACCGATCCCAAAAGATGTGTTCACTAATACAGGAGGAGAATAAATTTAAAATAGTTAGCATTAGATCCTGAAACAAAGAAATCCACAAATTGAAATGAATAATACAAAAATTTAAAGGATATGATTTCAAAGTATCTCATTATTTTGAGTCCATACTTACTTGTTATACTAGGAAGAAATGTCTTTTTTTTTCTTTTTAGTGTGTACATGCCTCTCTTTTAAAGAGGGCAAGACCCATTATGCAAAGGAAGATCTAATTCACCATCTATAAAGAGTAGTAAAATAGGCCAAGGTATGGAAAAAAAGGACATGGATAAGAAAAAAAGGGTGAAGTTTAAGCTAAAAAACAGAAACCCAATCCATTAAAGGTAGTTATTGTAGTTTGTGTTATCCATTGCACCAAGATAATTATATTTTCCAAGACATTCAAGGACTATTTAAAGATTCCAATATCCTAAACACCAGATTCTTTATTAGAACATAATCCTTATGTCTTCCAATATTGTTATAACCCTGTAGGATCCCCTTCTCCAAAGTCTTTTATGTGTATTCACACAGAAAGAAGATTAAATAAAGATTCCTGCTACTATCGCTCTATCAAAATACTTTTAGTTGTTATCAGGAAACTTAGAGGGCCCAGAGGCAGGAGACTCTCATTTAGTTAGAAACCAAAGAACACACTGTGCCCTAGGATAGAGCTTCTTGGAATAAGATAAACCTCTTTCATCTGGGATGACATATCTTCCTCTTTTCTCTACCTTTACCATCACCCCCAGTACAGACATACAATGTTGTGACAGGGGCACACACTCTTTTTCACTATAATTAGGCTCCTGAGAAGAGAACAGGGATTTAAATTCAGTGTTCCTAGCACTGAGCTCTGGTCAATAAAGTCTCATTGCTTCTAATTCCCTTTACTATTTCATGTGTTCTAACAGTAAACTCAGTGCTATACAAGACACATAAGAAGTTATGGTCCCTGCCCCAGGGGCTTACAATCCAAGTTAGATAGACAAATCAACTTCGACATAAAATACAATAGGTTAGATGACATAAAAATAAAACCAGTACAAAAGGACAGAAAATATGAGACACTGAATCAAAATTCATAACAGGAGAAAGGAATGCAATATGTGGGACCACTGTCCGCAGGCAAAATACTTCACACAGAGCCCATAACAAAAGTGGTGCCTATGTTATTACAGATGTATAGGTGCCATTCTCAGTCATGTTTCCATTGAACCCATTCCCACCCTTGAACCATAAAACGAAACTATACTACAGTGAAATAGACACTAAGCAGCTATTTCAGAGCCCTAACTACCCTGAAATAGTTTTACTTGGCATAGCTTCCCTAGCACTAGAGCTTAAAGGCTCACACCCTGTGCATCCCCTTCCTCTTACCTGGGCCCCATCTCTATTGGTATTTGCCTTATTCTGGGTAAAGAGATTGGCTTCCTCTGTAACTCTACTTCTGAGTCTATACCCCAAGAAGACTTTCAATGTCAAAGAGAGAGAACCTTTGTGTGACAAAATAATCATAGCAGCACTCTCTGTGACAGCAAAAAAACAAACAAACAAACAAACAAAAGACAAGTACCCATCAACTGGGGAATAGCATAAGAAGTGGTAAATGAAGGTAATGAAATATTACTGTTCCATTAGAAACATCTAGAAGGAATTCAGAAAAGCATGGAAGACTTTCACAAAGTGCTGCAGAATGAAGAAAACAGAACCAAGAGAACTATATCCCCAGAAACTACATTAATATAAATGAGGCAAAACCAATTGAACTATGATGAATTGTAATCAACATTCTCAGGCCCAGATAATTAAAAAAGGAACCACATTTTCTTCTTTTTAGTAGAAAAGAACCTTTGGTTACTAAATGCAGCATTATTTACAGACAGACATCTCAGGGGGCTTCTCTCTAATGTTTTTCTTTGTTATAATGAAGGATTCCAATGGAGGAAAGTTCTTCGGAACAAATAATTGTACTATATGAATAAAAAACTGTAAAACTTTTTAAAAGAGAAAATCAAAAAAAGTTTAGGCTTCCCTTAGCTGTCCTGTTATCCATAATTGAGTCAATGAACGCTCTCATTTTATGAAGGGGTTCAGTCTGTAAATTTTCTCTCAAGGAAACCAGTCAGTATGCGAGTTGTCAAAACTGTCTTTTCTTTTGAAAAGAAGTGAGGTAAGTGGGCTGGCAAGGCTGTATAGCCCAGTAAAGAACCCTTATTTCTGGCTTGCTCTCTAGTAGAGGTAGCATTGGATGATGAAGAGTTCCAGGAAGCACTCAAGATGTGGGTAGCTGCAGCCTTGAGTAGGTGGTCACCCCTTGATCAAGTGGCTGAAAACATAGAGAAAAGCATTCTTCCAGCTAGCTTGTATTTCTTTTCTGTGTGACATTCATGATCCCAATAATTTATTATTGAGTTTCTATTTATCAAGAACAAAAGTGAGTTGAATACAGAATTTTGAAGTTAAAGATTCTGATTCTTTAATTAAAAGGGGTCAAAGCAAGCTGGAAAAGGATGGGATAGAAAAACAATCTCCAGGAGTGAATAAAGATGCAAGGCTTACTTTGAACCTCAGCATTTTCCACTCTGTAATCAAGTGAATTGTCAGCACGCCATAAGTGTATACCAGAGGAACAAGTGAAAATGACTCTGTGAGGGGTGTGATAACAGTTCTATACCCATAACGCTTTCATCTCATGGTACATGCATCAGATGTGTCTGCCAGAAGCTCTGATTTTCAAGCAAGAATCTATCTGAGAGCCTTAAAATGAAGCTGGAGGGGGAAATTTAAGTACATTTTTGTTATCATGGCATAATAAATCAATTCAATAAACATTTCTTGTTATTCAACAAAAGTTGACTACATTCACTATAGTATGGATAAAGAAGGGATGTGTTTCTCATGTACCTGAATAATTCACTCCAATCAATTGGTTTTAACCAGTTCTTTCCCTTTTCCCATCCTTTACATGTCAAGAAGAGAAAATAAAAAGGTTTTCTTGTATATGTGTGTGTCTTTGTATGTGTGTCTGTCTCTGTCTCTCTCCATCTCTACCTGTCTCTGTTTCTCTCTCTCATCACTTTCAAATCAGCAATAAGGAAATTAATGTAATTCCTAAAGAAATGACACAAGATAGGTCATTTTGGACTTTGAATTCCAAATGATATGGAAAAAAATACATTGCTATTGAGCAGTTTCCTGGTTCTGTTGACGGTGGAAT
Source organism: Monodelphis domestica (assembly GCF_027887165.1). NCBI lineage: Eukaryota > Metazoa > Chordata > Mammalia > Didelphimorphia > Didelphidae > Monodelphis > Monodelphis domestica. The sequence goes on from NC_077234.1 coordinate 108,316,753, forward strand.
TATGGAATCATTATACATGTTAGTGTATAGCCATATTTTGCTATTTTACTTAGTTTGTATATTTATGCACGTTTTCCCCTTTGAGCTTTGCTGCTTGAATGATGCCAATAAAGAAGGGAAATGCATTTGTCTTTCCTAGCTGTTGCTAATGACACAGACAAGCAAAATGAGTGTGGGTGGTGCTGTTTGGTTTCTAATTAATTAGGGTTTTCAAGTATTTATGTAAAGAAAAGATGCTGACATTCAAAACTTGGAATCTATTTCTCTTTTTTTCTTTAAGGAAAAAAGAAGACTGAGATAAACTTCTATGTAAAGAAAACACACCGTGTGTAATATAATGGAAATGATAGCAACAGCCTGAAATGAAATGTGAAAAAAATTAAATCATCCAGCTGAAAGTGCCTTATTATTTTATATTATACCTTCTCATTCTGAATAACTACTGTTAGAGAATAGGAATCATTGATGGTTAATAATAGAAATAACCACAGTCAGAGGCCAAATCAAGAAGAAAAGATATGCACTTTGAAAAAAAAGAAAAACCTCTCTCAAGGTACATGCCATGTAGACATCCAGGGCTTGAGCTGTAAAAGGAATCCTGCCGTGGGGAGCTATTGAGAAAAACAGTTCTCAACAAATGAAGGGGGGGGGGGGAGACATGCACAGAACTAGCAAAGAGTCTGGCTCTTGCCCAGTAGTATCAAGTGGCACAATGAAAATATGTCCAGGAAAAAATGTTGTGCATCTGTGACCACTAAGACCCCCTTTCTGATTGCACAGCTGACAGGATTCTGGGTTTCAGTAAGTAGAAGCCATTGATTGCCTGTGGTGAGAAGGACACTGCCTAGGCACTAGTAGGGGATTCAAAGGAACTAGAAGACCTATTTCCTGCCTTTGAAGGCCTCTCATAATCCAGCTGGGACAAGAGAACACCCACACAAAACAAATGGTGAATACATTTACAGAACAACATAGCAACAAGTACAAGCTAAGAATAGTATTGAGTACAGAAGTATTGAGGGGTACCTCTCTGAAGTTTTGAGGGACCAAGGAAAATGGAAGAGGCAGGTAGAATAAACCCCTCAAAGCTTCTTAGAAGGACTGTTTTAGAGGTAGGGTTCAAAAAAACACAGGAACTGGGGGCAACAAGGTTGGCAGCTTTTCCAAGTGGGTAAAGTGCTTCACAGGGAGGTAGAGGTGGCAATATAGCCAACACTAGCAATGGCAAAGAGATGAATTCATGTACTAAAATGGCCCAAGTGCTTTGGAGAATGATCCCTAAAGAATTCAGTCCAGAAGTGATTTGCACATAGTTATGACCTAGATTATTTCCATTTACAAAAGTTTTTATGTCCCTAGAATACATTATCATTTTTACACACTGGAAAATTTCTACTCACAAGTAGAGTCATCTTTGAGAAAGAACAGGTAATATCAAAGAACTCTTGAGACAAGTTGAACAAGGAAATTATGATGCTTTCTTCAATAGAAAACCAAAGGTGGTACAGATAATTCAGGACCATCTATCATGAGTTTCATGCTCTGGCCCAGGAATTCTCAAAGGATAAATAACAAGACTTTTAGCTGAGTGAACTAGTAATTGTATGGAACTTGGGCTTGGAATTGTATTTCCATTATCAGGAGTAATGCTCCAGTACTTGTGTAGACTTTGTTGAAATTCCAGTTCCATGCAAGAAATGTCCAAATTGTATTTGGCTGGATTTCTCAAGGAAAATAATGGCATTAACATGAGGATGGGGGAAAGGGAAGGGTGGAGCTTGAGAATTACAAATCTATTACCCTATTTGTTTTTTATCCAATTACAGGAAAAAGAATATAGATTTCCACCAATATCAATGGGCATTTTTGTTTATCTATTCTAGTGTTTTGAATTTCCATCTACTCTTGGATGGAAGCAATATGAACAGTGTTGGATCTGGAGTCAGGAAAATCTAGAATCAAAGCCTGCCTTTGATGCTTACTTGCTATGAAGAGAAAATATACAGGTAATCAATCATGTCAAAAAGTGTCAAGAAACATGGGGAAGTACAACAACCATCAAAATTTAGCAATTAAAGTAATTTTGGAAAGAACAATTTCAGTTGAGGGATGAAGATGGAAACCAGATTGCAAAGGATTGAGAAGTGAATGAAAGGAGACAAAGTGGAAGCAAAAAGTCCATACAGCTTTTTAAAGTTCAACTGAGAAAGAGAGGGGCATTAGTTTGAAAGGATGGTAGAGTCTGGTATAAGTGGTTTTTAAGGATGTGGATAATTGAGCATGTTTAAAAGCAACAGAAAATAAACTACAGATAGAAAGAACCTGAAGATTATGGGGATGGATTTCTGAAGGGACCATCTGCTGAAAAGACAGAAGAGAAATGGATCAAGAATACACAAAGATAGGCTAGCTTTGACAAGGATCTTAATATCAAGTAAAAGAGGAGAAAGTGTTTAGTGATTTCAAGAGGGGTGGGGGGAAGAGCTTGTAGTAAATTTGACCTTCATTTCTGAGTACTAGAATGTTATAATCATACTTGAACATTGAGAGGATTTATCTCATCATGGAATGAATTGGAGCTGAGGAAAAACTGGTACCAGGTAGCCCTATTAGAACACTATTATAATAGTCCAGGTAAAAGATAATGATGGTCTGAAATAGTATAGTATCAGGAAGAATGGAAAGGAAAGAAATGGTAAAGGTTGCAGATATCTTTTGGGAATTTGACTCAGATCAATGTTCAGAAACAATGGCTAATGAAACTATTCTTAATCATAGTGGATTGAAATGAAGGCAGAATTGCCTCATGTTTGAGTAGTTGTTGTTATAATTCAGCATGACTATAGGACATTCTAGCCCAGTCAAGCATCCATTAAGCACTTATATGTGCCAAGCATTGTGCAAAGTGCTAGAGATTCACAAGGATCCCTGAACACTTATTCTAAATTTCAAGGCATCTTATGGGACCTCTAGCTCAAAATACTTCACCATATCTGCTCCCCACTTATGGCCAAGAAGAAAAATGTATATCCTTAACTGATCTCAAGGTGATCAGGGACATATTTGGTGATAGGTAACCTAACTGAGAAGCAATCTCTGACTAGTTTCCCCAGTTTCAGGGCATCTAGCTTAAACTAATCTTAAAGGGCTAGGGAAAAAAATTGACAGTAGCTTAGGGAAGACAATATTTATGGGGTTCAAGAGCACAGGGGCCAAGTCTTGAAGTCCTGGAGAGCCAGTGAGATCATCAAAGGCAAGCTTAGGGATCTACCATAGCACAAGGCACCATTCTTGAGCAGGGAGGCAAGACTTCTGCTAATAGTTTTCTAGTTTTTTTTTCCCAAATCATTAAGAGAGTCAATCAAAACAAATTTATTAATTTCTTACTCTATTAGTAGAACTCTGTAAAGGAAATAGTTGAATCCAGATATCTGGGTTTACATGGCACAATTGGACTCAGATCTCCAACATCAAAGTGTTCAGATGATACTGTTGTACAATTATTTAAATTATTTATTATTTTATATTATTATTTAAATTATTTAAATTAGTTTAAATTCTTTTGAGAGTAATTTTAGGTTAAGAAACATGCTACCTCTCTGAATCCAGAAAGTGAACTGTTTGGAGAAGGCACCATGAAGATGCCTCCACAGACCACACATTGCACCAGTAGACCCAGTGAACTTTGGGATGTGATGATTTGAACTTTGTAGGGTTGAATGCATTTGTTTTGTATGTATACTCTCATGTCAAAGGGGACTTCCCCCTAACTGGCTTTTTGTCAATACACCTAGCAATCATATGCTTTTGTTTTCTTTTCCTTTATTCCCCAAATTATTGTAATTTCAAAGTTGGTTATGTTTACAAGATCCATGGGAGACACTAGTCTCCCATGGATCTCAGGGGGAATGTATAATTGATAATCTGTTACCCTAAAAAAAGAATTACATTTCCTAGGAGCCCACTGACTTCCTGTCATCACATACTTCCTATAGACAGGGGATATTAGGTGGGGACATGGAGGATCCTGCATCTTTGGCTTGATGACAGCAAGCCATTTGGTGGTAAGGCGGGCATTTTGAAATGACTGATCAGCCATGGGCATGTGGTCTTTATTTTGTGTTCTCTTTATTCCTTGGTTTCTAATGATTGTTAATAAATCTCCAAAAATAGAATTTTTTTTATTATTGAGATTTAATTTTAATTTTTACCCTGTATAGAAAATTGCCAAATCCAGGAGTTGGCTTCTTAAATCATTCCATTTTGTATCTACTGTTCAGCCTGGTTTCAACTCCCCAGAACAAGATGCCCCTGAACCAGGTACCCCTTTAGTGTTTAGTACCCTCTGTCCAATTTCCCAATCTCATTTTGTGTGTTCTCCTCCTTGATTGTAAGTTCTTTGAGGGGAAGTACAGTCTTTCATTTTATTAATCATTTCCCTGCTTCTTAGCATAGGACCTAGCATATGTATGCACTTAATAAATATTTATTGGACTGGATTGAAAATGAACTATCATCTCCCAGCACAAGATGGCTAGTTGATCCAATGCCTCACAGTGGGTCCAAATAGGGGCACAAAGGATCCATGCTCAGGGTTCATTCTTTTGGGGACTCACTGACTGCATGATAAGTCCAATTGAGAATGGTCAGGAGGACCCAGATGAGAGAACAACATGGGCTGGAGAGGCAAACAGAACAAGTCTCAGCTTCAGGCAATGCCAAGAAATCTAGAGAGTAAATTGGCTTCAGTTAGGTCCAGCAGGGAACAAATCATTCATGTCCTATCAGGCAGACAGTGCCCAGTGGCAAGGGGACCAAAAGCAAGAATAATATTCAATGTTGAGGGAGGTTTGGCAGCTGATACAGGCAGAGTCCCTGGCAACAAGCATTCTGGCAGAAAAAGCATAGAGTCTGGGAGCAAGCTGGCAATCTGTGAAGATGTAGGGAATTCAATATCAAGTGCTATATCTAGTATCAAGAAAACAAGTTCAAATCATGCTTCTGACCATTAGTAGCTGTGTGATCACAGGCAAATCAACCTCTCTTTACCTCAGTTCCCTCATCTATCAAAGAAGTCCATATCTATAGTACCTATCCCACAGGGTTGTACTGAGGATCACCTGAATAGATTGGGTAAAGTACTACTTAAGAGCCATCATCATTATTGTTACTATTTATTATCAGAGAGTCCTGGTAACAGAAATGCCTGAAAATTTCTAGTCATGGAGGAAGGAAGAGCATGGTTAAGGAAAAATTGTAGTTGGTAAGAGAATGAGAAACTATTTGTGAGGCACCAACTCTGGAAAGAGATAGAAATGGATGAGCTCAAGAAAAATGACAAAGATTCCCATTAGAGGAGAAGGGGGAAATCTTTCCTCCAAGATTAGTGGGAAGGATGAAAGTGTAGAAATGAAGAGTCATAGAGATCAGTGGCAAGGGTATAAAAGGGTTTCTTCTTCCAGATGTTCTCAGTGCTCCCAAGGAACCACACTGACTTTTATCCTCCCCACAAGTGCCTTACTATTCTCTTGGTCAGAAGTATTGTGACAAATTCAAATGAAATAATGGAAGTTAAATATTTTTAAAACCTTAAAGCATTTTCTATACAAATGTCAATTATTATTAGTCTATGGTCACTAGATCCCCAGTTCAGTGATGATGATGTCATTCCCTGTATTTTCTACTACACTTTCTGAGCTCAAACAATATTTAGAGTGTACAGGTAAATATTTAATTACTAGATTCTGGTGGTGGTGGTGAATACACACTTTTAAGTTCAATCTGCCTTAATTATAATTTCTTAAGTCTAAAAGGTCAACAAAACAATGAATCAAGCCCTAATTTATAGATTGTTTGAATTAGGAATTTAGCAATGGTCTCTCTCAAGTCAGTTAGGGCTATGTCCATGAAATACAGCAAATTAGTTGCTATTTGGGTGCTAATTGCATTCATAGGTACAAGATTTCTGAGGGTCCTTGCCATTATTTCTTATTTCCAAACCCAGCCACAAACACAAATATGTGAATATGCCTACAAACGGTTTCATTCAAGCATGAATCACCTCAGCTTCATATCAACAGAGGAAAAATATGTGAAAACTACAAGTTGTAAGCAGAAAAAAGGAGCAAAAATGACAGTCAACCAGGAGAGTGGAAGTCAGCTCCTTTCAACTTTTTTTGGCAAAGTCCAATTAAGGAAGACTTGGGGGAGAAGATTTGGATTTTGATTGTTCACTTGGAGATGCAAACCAAACAACAATATAAGATATTACTTAACAAGAGGAAAAAAGAAAAAAATATATATATATATATTCCCAACATTTTTGGAACAAATTTCAGGACAAAAGCTTTGAAAGGACACAAAAGTAAAAAGAATCAATGAAGAGAGGAAGTGAATATGACAGAAATTTGTTATAGCCTTAGCTTGTCTTTTGGCTTTTTTAGACATGATACATTTGGAGTAGTTCAACTGTTTCTACCTCCCGGCTTTCTTTCAACATGAGAGCTTTAGCATTCAGTCATAAAATACTGCACCCTAGCTGCTCTTATTTTTAAACTGATTCTGCAGGATTGGTATTAGTGTAGTTTTATGTATTAGTAGAACCTTGAAAAAAGTCATAACTCAATACAGCATCTTTGCTTAGTCACACATAATAAGTAAACATAATTTACAACAAACATCTGCTTTCTAATATCAGTGTGACAGAAGGGAAAGGAAATTGATGATGCAAGAGGGGAGTCACATACACACATGCACATATGTAATTAAGCCTTTAAAGTATAGCTGAGTGACTTCCTCATGCCAGCCCAGGAATGAAAAATGCCCAAGTCAGAGTCAAGTCCAATAAATGTGCCAACCTAAATGAAATAGCCTTTTCTGGTGCTGACACCTGCTGAGATATTTCAGTTTCCTGAGGGCACTTTAAGTGGAATAACCAGTGGTTTTGTGGTACCAAAACTACTAGACCATTTTAAAAATCAGAAGTAATTTGGCATTGAGTTGACCAAAAAAGTGACATTTTTACTTTCCAACTACTTGTGTTGACATCATACAGAAACAATTGCCTCGGCCATGTCCCCTTAGTTAATAGTCTGACTTCAAGTCAATAGGCATTTATTAAATACATACTACATTCCAGGCACTGTTCCAAGTATTCATAAGCATTTTCCTTCATAGACTGTTTATTTTACATAGAGGCACAGTGATATAGTGCTTCTAGTTTCATAGTTGGATTATATACTTAATAATTATAATAATAATATTGATATAGCACTTTAATGTTTGCAAATTATTGTACTGATTTGCTCCTCACAACAATCCAATGAGGTAGCTGGTACTAAGATAAATAAAAATTAGCCAGGAAATAAAATTATTCAAACTATTCTTATGTACTGTATAATAACAATACATACAATAATCAATTTAATATAAATTACATTTATATTATAATATAATTATTATAATATTAATTAATTAAAATAATCATTAATATTACTCCAATTTGATAACATAAACTGGTTTAGAAAAATGTTGCCAATGAGACCAAGGTCTTGAGTTCAGTTTTGGCAAAAATAATTTCATTTTGCTCTGTCCCCTGTCCATAAAGATCACCACTGAACCCACAAGCCATCTTGTAAATATACAAGACTTGTCAAAAGAGGGAATGGATTAGAGAATGTGGGCAAAAATAATTAAACATATCATGGTGCCTTGAAAAGCAACTACAATAGCCCACCTTAGTCTGGCAGTCAATAAGTAGTGCCATCCTGTTGTAAAGAGAACAATACTATTTGACCAAACAAAATCTTCTTTAAAAGATTAATCCCTATAAGAAAACTCAACCAGAACCCTTTAAGCAAACAAAGTAGAGAAACCAAATTGTCATGTTGTTTTACTGTTGGTGAAATACTAGAAAATGTTTTCAACACTACAGAAATGATTAAAGATAGAAATAGAAATATAGCATAGCTAGGTAATACATAGAGAATGGGTAGATGGATAAATAAATGATATATAGATAGACAGACAGACAGACAGATAGATAGATAGATAGATAGATAGATAGATAGATAGATAGATAGATAGATAGATAGATAAAACATTTATTGAATACTTAATTTGTGCCTAAACTTTAATGACCAAGCTTTTAAAAGTAGGAAGAAGATATTTTGATCCTAGGGCCACTGGTTTCATAGCTAGAAGAAATCTTAAAGATGATATAGTCATAGGATCATTGCTTGAGAGCTAGAATGAACCTTAGAGGGAATTTGGTTGATCTTCCTCATTTTACAGGTGAAGAAACTAAGGTCAAGAAGGCAAAGTGACTTGCCCCTGGGAATAAGAGTAGATGAAGGAACCAAGGTTCAGAGAGCTTTAATAACTTTCATAAGTTCACAAAGATAGTTAACAGAAGAGCCAGGATTTCAAACATGATCTTCTGTTTCCAAACATGGTTATCCCTCTACTGTACTATGTCATCTCTCACAGTCCAGCTTTTCCATTATTAATTATGCAGAAAAGTAGCCATAATATTCTTATAATTTATTTATTCTGCTTTTATGAGAGAGATATAACCATTATACTTTCTACAATCAAGGGCATTGTTTTTTAAAAGTTTGTTTGAGGGTGTGTCTTAATGTAAATACAAATTCAGGTCCATCCTCATACCAACTACATCCCTACAAATGATGATGTTACTAAAACTTCCCCTATGAGAATTGGAACCTTGAGAGAACAGAATCTCTTACTTTTCTGTTTGTATCCTTAGAATTTAGCATGGTGTTTTACACATAGTAAATACTTAATAAATACTTTATTCACTTGTTCAATCATTTTAAGACACAATCAAGTCCTAAAAGAGTAAAATACATTTAGTATAATGTTTACTGAGAAAGGAAAGTGTGATAACCTTAGGATATACATTTCAACCTAGACTATGTGTATAGATATTTTGGGGTATGTCAGTAAAAGGATCCTAGAATGAATTAAAATAAATAGATTTTTTCTCATATTATTAAATCCTGGAAAATTAAATTTTGTGTCCATGACTCTGTCCTCACTTGGTGCCACATAATGACAGTACAATAATGTGGGGCCCTTCGTGGAGCTCTGATAACTTTTGTGCTGTCTTAGAAGTTCTTTACTTATGTAGAATCAAGTAGAATCAGGGCCATTCACTTCTCAGAATGATTATTTCCATAGACTGATAACATCCTGATTCTTCATGATACAGTGGCTGTTTCCTTTATTATACACAATACTAGATAATGGTCTATTTATTTTGTCAGTATAAAAGTAAACCTGATCATTTATGACAATCTGAAGGATTAGGAGCCTATCCAGGACAGGTAATGTTTAGGGTCTTTCTGTTAGCATTTTTCTTATAAGAGGATAGGGATTTAATCTGCAGTAATGTTACCCAGAAATTAAGGATACTATTAATCCCTTAGTAATTGAGAACCTAGTCTATTGTCTTTTTACTTCTTTTGAAGATCCCATTATTAGCTGGATATACATTTGAATTCACTTATATGGTACTATTATAAATCCCTATAAGCCACCTCCACTAATATTATGCATAGCCAAAAGCATGCATCTCAGATGACACAATATCTTTGACCTAGAATAATGTATCAATAAGTCAGGAACCTGTGATAATTTGGAAGGCAAATAAAAATATCACATTGGAACTCTACAGAAGGCCAAATAAGATAACACCCTTTGTGAGTAAACTTAAAATCTGTTTCAATTCAAGTTTGAGGGTAGAAGTTTCTTCCTTTTAAAAAAAGATCCGTGAAAATTTCCTAATTTGTGATCTTTTTTCTCCTGTATTAATGAGAAATAACTTCATTCTGAAACTGAAATTCTATGACTTTGTAATGTGGATTAAACTATCCTAATATTTTTGTGAAAATATTAAAATGGCTGAGTTATTAACACAAGAAAATAGGCTACTGCAATTACACAGTAACTTTTTCCAGAATGTTTTTTAATATTTATATATTAACATCATAATGGCTCGATACAATTTACACAATATGGAGCCATTACTGTGAAAAAGATCCATTAAAAGAATATCTCCAACCTACAGACAGTCTCAATACCCTATAATGGCTCAGAGGGGCCAAATGCAAAATTACATGATAGGTAAAGAGCTATGTCATGGTCTACCAAGTCAGGTAGGTAAAATTTTATAAAATAACCCAGTAAATATTTACCAAACTAAGAAAACCTCCATAGAGCAAATGTGCATTCGAGTAATTTTTAAAATATGATTATAGAGAACTCTTTCCGCCTCTTTTTTAGGGGGGCTTACCTTTTAATAAGAACAAACATAAATCACACTGTGTCCCTAAACAAAGGGCATTCTAATGGCTGTAAGCATTCTGTTTTAAACAACAAAAGAAAAATTTCAGAGTTCAGAAACTGCAACTTGAGCTCATATCTTTGTATCTGGGTATAGCAGCTGATATGGGCCTCTGTAAGGTAAGAACAATACAGGCTTTTCTGATGCCTGGATATAATATGTCCCACAATAACTAGCTTGCAGAGCTTCAAGGAGCAGAAAGGATTTCAACCTTAATAACCCCTGTGGCATTTTTCAATTTTCCAGGCTGCCAGTCAAATGAATGCATGTCAGGGAAGGAGGGGCCCACAAGAGAGAGAAGGAGATTAACCTTAGAGATGCAGAAAACAAACCTCATTGGTTTAAACTTAGCCATGGGTTAGAAATCAAACATGCCTTAGTGGCAGTCAGGAAGCAAGAAGCAAAAATGTTCGAAGAACAATAGTGTGTGTCTGACAGAGCCAGAGAAGAGAAATTAAGAATCTCGCTATTATAAGGCTATGAAACTCTTGGGCCCATCATTGCTCTCAAGGTCTTTTACCTTTAAGGCAAGCCTTGAAAGCAAACATAGCCATTCCCATATGGTACAAAAACAAATAAATCTGGCCAACTTCTCTCAAGGGAAAGTGTCAATAGCTTAGCCAAAAACAAAAACAAAATGAAAGCATGTTGTCTTCTCCCATTGGAAAAATTGAGGAGCAAGATGGAGAAATACCAAAACAGAACTGACACATTGGAAATGAAAAGGAAGTGACATTTTGAGGGAAAGAGAACTCAAGCATGGCTATTAATTGAATATAGAAGATACAGGCCAATGTAAGAGAGAAAGATGGCAGATAGAGGAGGACTCATTACAGTACCAAGGACAGCATCCAAACCAGAACACTCATCATATGTTGCCTGATGCACTGACTCTTCTTGGTTGCAGACATGTCACTATCTTCGTGATGACCACTCACTCATTTACATTATATAGTACTTTATGGCTTGAAAAGTGTTTGTACATATATTTTTCTCATTTGATCTTGACAATAATCCTATAAAGTTGGTCCTATTTTTACCCCATTTTACATATGAGGAATTTAACACTGAGTGAGACTAGTGAATTGCCCAGAGTTACAAAATTATTAAGTGTCTGAAGCAAATTGTCCCCAAATCCAAACCCTGGGTCTATTCACCAGTTCAACAATGATCTTCAGATATTAGCACTCACTTGGTAAATGTTTTTCTGGCATTGTCAGGCATTGTGGACCATTACACACACACACACACACACACACACACACACACACACACACACACACACATATATATACCTTCAAGAAACTGATAGTAGAGTTAGAAAGATGAGATGAATACACATGAAATGATTAAGTGATACAAGGTTAATATTAATATATTTATATATTAAGTGATATTTGGACAGCTCATTGACACAGTAGACAGAGAGCTAAGCCTAGAGTTGGAAAAACTCATCTTCCTGATTTCAAATCTAGCCTCAGACACTTATTAGCTGTGTGGCCCTGGACATATCACTTCACTCTGTTTGTAGGAGTTTCCTCATCTGTAAAATGAACTGAAAAAGGAAATAGCAACCATTCCAGTATCTTTGTCAAGAAAACTCCAAATAGGGTCACAGAGAGCCAAACATGACTGAAATGACTGAATAACAATACAAATAAAGTAATATAGGTAAGCACTAGTCTGTGTATTCCCAGGTGCAAGTGTTCTAGGTAGTCCAAAAAAAACGATGAAGGCAAACTAAATTACTTAAGGAAGATTTCAAGGAGTAGACAACCCTTAACCCTGGTTTGGAGAATAGATCAGCTGACTTTAGACAAAAGATATTGTTAGTCACATATCTCATACATTGATACTCCAACCAACCATAAACTGCCAGAACTTCCCAGCCATGGTCTGCACTGAAATGATAACCCAGAAATTCAGAACTCTTAAATCCATTTCCAGTCCTAAAGGACATCACTAACCCTTTTCATCTTTATGTGATTAAAACAGCATTGCCTATCTTTGGAAAGGGAGTGGTGGAAGATTTGTTTTAAGTCACATGCCTTCTCACACTTAACTATGCTTTTTCTTCTCCATTTTGATAGTAAAACACAAATGTACTCTAAGACCCTGACCCCAATTAAAAAAAAAGAAGCTGGTGGGAGAAGGATGGGAGGGGTGTCTATATATTTTAAGACTTATCCTTTTATTATTATTATTATTCTTGGACTGCTGTATTTTGGAAATTATTTCATATGTAGGTCATTTCATATGTCTTTTTTCCTAGAATTTATCACCAATAAGCTAAGTACGATAATAGTTTTTCCTCCTATACACACTATAGGATACAGCCTAACTTTATCTGGAGTCTGACATAAAGGTATAAATCATTAAACCCCAGCTTGCTTGATCAAGAGCTTATCTTTCAGAAATATCAGGTATCCAGGGGCCTTAGTTTTCAGAAGTTCTATTTTCTAGCTCTCCATCAGTGTTGCAGACACCTTTCCCCAAGGATTCATCAGCCTCCAAACAAAGAGGAAGGCAGGTCAATGACACCAAAATCTGCAGCTTCAGCAGCTTCCAAAGTTCTTGGCAAAAAAAAGTGAAAAAACACACATTCTCAAAGAAACTTCAATAAATGTTTTCAGAATGCATAAGGAAAAACCTAAAGGTGAGATTTTTCAGAGCTTTGTAATAAATCTGATTCACAGGATTAGGACTAACTGCCATGATGCCTAATGTTCAAGATAAAAAAAATGCTAAGTATGTTTCTTAAGATCATGGAATCATAGACTTAGAACTAAAAAAGTCAGAGGCAGTCTAGGCCTAATCTCTCATAATAAAGATGAGGAAACTGAGGCTTCAAAGAGAGGTTAAGGGGGTAGTATTTGAATATAAGTTCTCTGAATTTGGAGAAAGTGCTCTTCTTCACCATACCAAAATGCATGTTTTTATTTTTGTGCTTTTTAAAAGTATTTTTTTCAGATTACATATTAGCACAATTTTCAATAATAATTTTCTAACATTTTGAGATCCATATGATTAGGCTTTTTTATAACTTTACACAGAAGTATTTGCCTCAAGGAATTTATGGAGAGAATTGGAATCAGAAGACCTAGGTTAAAAACCCATGTGTGCTTCTTACCAATCCATGTGACATTAAACACTGTGCATCTTAATTTCCTCATCTATAAAGTAAGAAGATTAGATCACTAGTTCTAAATCTATACTTGTAGACTTGCCCTTCATGTAATACCAAGATCATACTCAAAAACAACACAACTCAATGTAATTGTATTATTACCATTTAATTTCAAGATAGGGATATATTTTTTAATTTCTGAAAAGAAATAATAACTCAAATATGCAATGATAAATTCCAAAAGTTTCGTACATAATTTGGTGAGAGAAAAGAGTAGCAACCCCTGACTTGTGTGAATCTTAAAACTGCTCAGACTCTACTTCAGAAGATTTGATTAAGCTACTCCCCATTTTCAACAATGGAGGTACTTGGTCAGGAATGTATTGAGAACTTTTAAAATTACTCCACCCTACTCAGATAGTGCCTCAGGGGAAGATAAAGTTGAAAATTAGGTCTAGTTTTAGATCTAATACAAAAAGGTGCTAAGTACCTATAAAGATTAAATTAGTACCTAAAAGGTCAAGCAACTTACAAAAGGCAAGCTGAACAAAAGAGGTGTGAAGTACTCAGTAGATTTAATCTAACCAGAGAAGGTGAGAACAAAAGAAGATGTGAACTAAGAATGGGTAGTCCTGGGAAAAAGCATCTACTGTGATTGGTAGATGTGAAAATTTAGGGGAGGTGACACAAGAGAAAATTTCTTTAAAAGAAAGGGGAGTTGGAAATTAAGTGAGTTGGAGTTCAGAGTTTTTGGATTGGAAGTTAGTTGGAGTTGGAATTCAGAGGTTTGGAGCTTGCTTGAAGACAATCTTGTGGTGAGTGATAAAGACTGACTTGCTCTCCCTTAGGTTCAGGCTAGGCCATTTGGCCTAGACCTTTTCTACTATTCATTCTCTCTCTCTCTCTCTCTTTCTCTCTCTCTCTCTCTCTCTCTCTCTCTCTCTCTCTCTCTCTCTCTCTCTCTCTCTCTCTCTCTCTCTCTCTCTCTCTCTCTCTCTCTCCTTCCCTTATTTCCTTCATTTATATTAATTAAAATCTCCATGAAACCCAGCTGACTTGGGTATTTTCATATTTGGGAATTTTCCCATGGTGACCACTTAATTTTAGATTTTAAATCAAGACACTCAAAATTATCTTTACAGTTTGGCCGAAACCTTTACAGTTTTGGCAATTCACAGTCTTGGCAAACCACATTTTCATGGTTACACTTGTATGGATTAGATTAAATGACTTCTGAAATCTTTTCTAGTAGTAGATTCTTAGATTCCATTATTCCAAAGGATACTATGATGGCGCCTTCAGCAGTCCAAAAGGGATAGAAAATAATAGTGTTCGCTTAACTGCAAAGGTTTGTTAAGAGAGCTATTGAAACAAAGACAAAATTCTAATGATCTGCATTTATGCAAATATGGAGTGCAAGGGAAATTTTGTATTGACTTAGAGAAAAATGTGTTACATTGGTGAATCAGCCAGTACCAAATAACATGTATATATGAATCAAGAGGTACTTGGATTTTTC
Source organism: Monodelphis domestica (assembly GCF_027887165.1). Classification (NCBI taxonomy): domain Eukaryota; kingdom Metazoa; phylum Chordata; class Mammalia; order Didelphimorphia; family Didelphidae; genus Monodelphis; species Monodelphis domestica. The sequence goes on from NC_077234.1 coordinate 108,331,765, forward strand.
CTTAGAAAAATAAAAAGTATATACTGAAAATCATCAGCAAACATTATCTGTAATGGGGATAAGTTAGAAAATTTCCCTATAATATCAGGAGTAAAATAAGGATGCTTATTATCACTAATAGTATTTAATATTATATTAGGAATTCTAGGAATAGCAATGAGGAGAAAAAAATTGAAGGAATCAAAATGGACAAAGAGATAACAAAACTATCTCTTTTCACAGACAACATAATGATAAATGTAGAAAATCCTAGAGATTCAACTAAAAATTATTTGAAACATCAATAATTTTATCAAAGTAGCACTATATAAAATAATAATAAACCCATAAAATCCTCAGCATTTCTATATATCACCAATAAAGTCCTACAAAAAAAGATAAGGTAGCCCATTTAAAATAACTATAAATAGAATAAAATAAACAAATACAGAAAAAACAAGAACATAATATACTACATGAAAAAACAAAGAAAGTCAGATTTAAATAACAAGATGAATATTAATTATTCTTGGATAGGTGAAGCCAACATAATTTAGATGACACTCCTACCTAAATTAATCTACTTACGCAATGTCATCCCAATTAAATAACCAAAAATAATTCTATTGAACTAGAACAAATAATTCATTTGGAAAAATAAAAGGTAAAAAATTAAAGGAATTAATAAAAATGTAAATGGAGATCTAGCAGTATCCAATTTTAAACTTTATTATAAAACAGTAATTATCAAAACTATCTAGTACTGGCTAGTAAATAGAAAAATAGATTAGTGGAACAGAAAAGGTATACAACAAACAATTGTAAATATATATGTACATACATATGTATATACATATATACACATATTTATATAAATCTTGTATTTAACAAAGTAAAAAATCCAAATTTGGGGAATAAGGATTCACTACTTGGCAAAAATAAAATTTGGAAAACTAAAAATACGTCTGGCAGAAACTAAATATACACCAGTATCTTAACTATTTACTAATGTAAGATTACGATGCATACACGACCTAGGTATAAAGGGAAATATCATAAGCAAATTATAAAAACAGGGAACATCTTAGCTATCAGAATTTAGATAAGAGAACAATTTATGTCTAAACAAGAGATAGAAAGCAGTGTGAGATGTAAAATGGATAATTTTGAATATGTTAAATCAAAAAAGATTTGTACAACTAAAACTAAGGTAGCCAAGATTGAAAGGAAAAAATAAGTTGGGGGACATTTTTATGGTTTCTCAAATAGAGGTCTCATATCTAAAATATAGAGAGGACTTGGTCAAATATATAAGAATATGAGGTATTCCCCAATGATAAATGATCAAAAGATAGGAAAAGACAGACAATTTTTCGATAAATAAATCAAAGCTAAATATAACTGAATGAAAAATGCTCTAAACAATTATTTATAAGAGAAATACCAAACAAGCAACTCTGAGATGTCATCTCACACTTATCAGATTGGCTAATATGATAAAAAGGCAAAATGATAAATGTTGGAAAAGACGTGGGAAAATTAGAACATTAATGCACTGCTGGTAGAACTGTGAACTGATCCAATCATTTTGGAGAGCAATCTGGAATAATGCTCAAAAAGTCACAAAACTACATATAACTTTCAACCTAGCAATATCACAATTAGGATTATTTCCAAAGGTGATTGGTAATAAAAGGAAAAGAACCTATATATATTCTAAAATATTTATAGCAGTTCTCTTTGTGGTGGCAAAGAACTGGAAATAGAAATGATGCACATCAATTAAAGGGAATGGCAAAACAAGATATGGGATATGATTGTGATGGAATACTATTGCACCATAAGAAATGATGATCAAGTCAATTTTGAAAAAACCTGAAAAGACCTACACAAAATTACAAAGGGTGAAATGAGCTGAACCAAGAGAATATTATACACAGCAAAAGAAATGTTGTTTGAAGAATGACTTGTGTATGTTACCTCCAGCAGATAAATAGAAATATGATGCCTTCTCTAAAGGAGGTAGGGGAAGAAGGAAGTTAACTAGATAGCTTAATGTAACATGTAAATAATTTCTTTAATTAATTTATTTCCATTTGAATAAGTTTATTTAGTCAATTTAGAACATTATTCCTTGGTTACAATACTCAATTTATTTCCCTCCATCCCCTCCACCCATTCTTCCTGCAGACAATGTGCACTTTCATTGGGTATTACTTGTGTCCTTGATCAGAACCTATTTCCATGTTGTTGTTTACACTAGGATGTTCATTTAGAGTCTCCATCCCCAACCATATCCCTTCGACCTATGTATTCAAGCAGTTGTTTTTCTTCAGTGTTTTACTTCCACTGTGTATCCTCTGAATGTGGATAGTGTTCTTTCTCATGGTTCCCTCCAAGTTGTTCAGGGTCATTGCATTGCCTTGAATGGAGAAGTCCATTACATTTGATTCCACAGTGTATCGGTCTCTGTGTACAATGGTTTCCTCCTCTCATTCTGCATCAATCCCTGGAGGTTGTTCCAGTCCCCGTGGAATTCCTCCACTTTATTATTCCTTTAAGCACAATAGTATTACATCACCAACATATACCACAATTTGTTCAGCCATTCCCCAATTGAAGGGCATCCCCTCATTTTCCAATTTTTGGCCACCACAAAGAGCGCAGCTACGAATATTTTTGTACAAGTCTTTTTACTTATTATCTCTTTGAGGTACAAATGCAGCAGTGCTATAGCTGGATCAAAGGGCAGACAGTCTTTTAGCACCCTTTGGATATAATTCCAAATTGCCCTTCAGAATGGTTGGATCAATTCACAACTCCGCCAACAATGAATTAATGTCCCAACTTTGCCACATCCCCTCCAGAATTTATTACTTTCCTTTGCTGTTATGTTAGCCAATCTGCTAGGTGATAACTCAAAGTTGTTTTGATTTGCATTTCACTGATTATAAGAGATTTAGAACACTTTTCCATGTACTTATTAATAGTTTTGATTTCTTTAACTGAAAATCACGTATTCATGTCCCTTGACCATTTTTTCAATTGGAGAATGGCTTGATTTTTTGTACAACTGGTTTAGCTCTTTATAAATTTGAGTAATTAGACCTTTGTCAGAGGTTTTTGTTATGAAGATTGTTTCCCAATTTGTTACTTCCCTTCTAATTTTAGATGCATTAGTTTTGTTTGTACAAAAATTTTTTAATTTCATGTAATCAAAATTATTTTTACATTTTGTGATTTTTTTTCTAGCTCTTGCTTGATATTTAAAGTTTTTCCTTTCCCAAAGATCTGACAAGTATACTATTCTGTGTTTGCCTAATTTGCTTATAGTTTCCTTCTTTATAATCAGGTCATTCGACCATTGTGAGTTTATCTTGGTGTAGGGTGTTAGATGTTGATCCAAACTTAATCATTCCTATACTGTCTTCCAATTTTCCCAGCAGTTTTTATCAAATAGTGGGTTTTGTAACCACGAAAATGTGGATTTCCAAGACTGTGAATTGCCAAAACTGTAAAGGTTTTGGCCAAATGTAAAGACAATTTTAGTGTCTTGATTTATATTAAAAATAAGTGGTAGCCATGGGAAAATTCCCAAATATGAAAATACACAAGTCAGCTGGGTTTTATGGAGATTTTAATTAATACAAATGAAGGAATTAAGAGAGAGAGAGAAAGAGAGAGAATAGTACAAAGGGCCTAGGCCAAAAGGCCTAGGCCTGAGCCTTAAGGGAGAGATAGTCTTTATCACTCACCACAAGATTGTCTCAAGCAAGCTCCAGTCCTTTGCTGAACTCCTGAACTCCTAAACTGAGTTCAGAGCTCCAATTCAGCTTCCAAACTGAACTGAGTTCTCCTTTTAAAGAAATTTTCTCTTATGTCACCTCCCTTAAATTTTCACCTCTACCAATCATGGTAGACGCTTTTCCCCAGGATTGCCCATTCTTAGTTCTTATCTCATTTTGTTCTCACCTTCTCTGGTTAGATAAAAACTTCACACCTCTTTTGTTAAGCTTGCCTTTTGTAAGTTGCTTGATCTTTTAGTGATTAATTTAACCTTTATAGGTACTTAGCACCTTTTTGTATTAGATCTAAAAATATACCTAGCTTAAGGTTCTAGCTTTACTATAAGTATGAGTTAGGGACTTTTCATTGTTCGATCAGGAATTTGCAACTTTATCTTTCCCTAAGGCACTATCTGAGTAGGGTGGAATAATTTTAAAGTTCTCAATACATTCCTGACCAAGTACCTCCATTGTTAAAAATGGGAAATAGCTTAATCAAATCTTCTGAATTAGTCTGAGCAATTTTAAGATTCACAGTTTTGGTCCCAAAAACTGGGATCTTTGGGTTTATCATAGACTGTCTTGCTGAGGTAATTTACCCCAAGTCTATTCCACTGATCATCCTTTCTGTCTCTTAGCCAGTACGAAATTGTTTTGATAACCACTGCTTTATAGTATAGTTTTAAGATCTGGGACTACAAGTCCTCCTTCCTTTGCATTTTTTTCATGATTTCCCCGGATATCCTTGATTGTTTGTTCTTCCAAATGAACTTTGTTATGGGTTTTTTTTCTAATTCAGTAAAAAAGTTTTTTGGTAATTCAGTGGGTATGGCACTAAATAAGTAAATTAATTTGGGTAGGATTGTCATTTTTATTATGTTAGCTCGTCCCACCCAAGAGCAATCAATGTTTTTCCAATTGTTTAGATCTAGTTTTAATTGTGTGGAGAGTGCCTTGTAGTTTTGTTCATATAGTTCCTGTGTTTGTCTTGGCAGATAGATTCCTAAATATTTTATATTGTCTAAGGTGATTTTGAATGGGACTTCTCTTTCTATTTCCTGCTACTGAAATGGGTTGGAGATATATAGAAATGCTGATGACTTATGTGGGTTTATTTTGTATCCTGCAACTTAGCTAAAATTGTTGATTGTTACCACTAGCTTTTTGGTTGATTCTCCAGGATTAAGTAAACCATCATATCATTCACAAAGAGGGATAGTTTGGTCTCCTCATTGCCAATTTTAATACATTCAATTTATTTTTCTTCTCTAATTGCTATTGCTAGTGTTTCTAGTACAATGTTAAATAATAGAGGTGATAATCGGCATCCTTGTTTCACTCCTGTTCTTATTTGGAAGGCTTCTAGTTTGTCCCCATTGCAGATGATGTTTCCTGATGGATTTGGATATATACTGTTTATTATTTTTAGGAAAGGCCCTTCTATTCCTATACTTTCTAGTGTGTAAACCTTAAAATTTCTTAGACTTACAAATGTTGGAAATTTCACCATTGGGAAATTCCATACTGGAAAAAATTTCCTACTGATAGTAAGAACTCTATTGGAATGTGAAAACCCTTGGCATGGGAGGATCTTTCTCCTCCCTACTTAAGACTACTTTAGGACAGAAACCTTTTGCTAAACAATAGAAAGGGTTTTGACCTATGCTTAAGCATAGAACAGGAAGTTCTTTGAGTCATGATTGATTTTAGAATTGATACAATAGAGATACTTGGAATGAAAAAACCAGATCTTGGAAAATACAATCTCCACCCTACTTAGAATAACAGGATTTAGGAAGGGCTGCAGCAAAGATCAAGATTTAATTATTTGAGAATATGACCTTCAAAAGACATGTGCAAAGCCACAGACCTCTGGGCGGTCCTGGGTTAAACTAGAGCCACCATTGGCACAGGGGAGACATCGACAGTGATTGGTATATGTGAGAACTGAGGGGAGGGAACTTAGATGGTTTCCTTAAAGATAGTGGGGTCTGAGGACAGAGGGAGGAGGTTTTGCTCTGAGCAAGGGGCTCTGAAGGAGGACTGAGGAGGTTGCTTTGTTGGAGGACCAGGAGAGAAGGCTGGCTCTGAAGGAGGAAAATTCTCTGGAAACATTTCTTGAAAGGAGGCTCTCTTGAAGGTGGAGCCTGAGGTTGGCATGAGAAGCCTTACCTAGAGAGATCTTGGGTGAGTGATAAAACCAACTGACTGATTTATTCATTCTTATTCCTTTCTTACTTTCTCTCTTTTTCTATTGATTAATCAGTGTATTATAAATTAAATTTCTCTATAAAACCCAGTTGGCTTGGGCATATTCATAAATTGGGAATATATTCCCTGGCGACCATCTTATATTTATATAAACCCAAGACACAGTAGAAAACATATTTCAGTGGTCATAATTGTTATATATTTCCCTGGTTCCCAAAACATTTTAATCATCACAAGTGTTTTCAATAGGAATGGGTGTTGTACTTTATCAAAGGCTTTTTCTGCATCTATTGAGATAATCATGTGATTTTTGTCAGTTTCCTTGTTAATATGGTCAATTATGTGGATAGTTTTCCTATTATTGAACCATCCTTGCATTCCTGGTATGAATCCTATCTGGTCATAGTGAATAACCCTTGTGATGACTTGCTGGAGTCTTTTTGCTAGTATCCTATTTAAGATTTTTGCATTCATTAAGGAGATTGGTCTATATTTTTCTTTCTCTGTTTTTGATATGCCTGGCTTTGGGATCAGTACCATGTTTGTGTCATGAAATGAATTTGGTAGAACTCCTTCTTTGCTTATTCTGTCAAATAGTTTGTATAATATTGGGATTAATTGTTCTTTGAATGTTTGAAAGAATTCATTTGTGAATCACTCTGGACCTGGGAATTTGTTCCTAGGGAGTTCTTTGATGGCTTGTTCAATTTCTTTTTCTGATATCTGGTTGTTTAGGTAATTAATTCTTCCTCTGTTAGTCTAGATAATTTATATTTTTATAAGTATTCATCCATATCACCTAGATTGCCATATTTATTGCCATATAATTGGGCATAGTAGTTTTTAATGGTTGCCTTAATTTCCTTTTCATTATAGGTGAGGTCTCCCTTTTCATCTTGGATACTGTCAATTTGGTTACTGTCAATTTGGAGATAAAATTGAGGCTTTGGAGGAGTCACAAGTGTGACTCTTAGACAGTTAGGGAGATGGAGGACAGCAGCCCTTTCAAAATCTTCTTTCTTCTTCACAAATTCATCCTGGCTGGTCTCCTTTCTCACCTTCAACCCAGAGGAAAAACAAAGTTCACAGTCTATAAGTTTTCTCCTGGCCAGCTCAAATCTCAAATAAACCACCTACTCAAAAACTTCTCCCCTGGTCAGCTTCCACTGTTCAGAGCCAGAGAGACAGAGACCAAGTCCCAAAAGCCAAGTTTGTCTTCTCAGTGTCAACTTCAACTGCTCAGAGCCGGAGAAACCCCAAAAAACAAGTCAGCCTCACAAAGGTCTTTCAGCCAGCTTCAAACCCCCAGGGAAAGAGAGAGTGACTTCCAGAGAAAAAGTCCAAAAGCCAAGTTTCTCTTCTCAGAGAATGGCCAGCAACCCCCCAACTGTCACTCCTGGGAACATTCCATTGGAATCCTGGTTCTTGCATCTTGGTCCACGAGTCCTGCAAAACCTCTCTCTTTTCATGTCTCTATCACACTTCCCTATCTCTTTTAACTAGATTTATTTTTACTTTAGCTTTGTCAGATATCATGATTATGACTCCTGCCTTCTTTTTATCAGTTGATGCCCAATAGATTTGGCTTCATCCTCTTACTTTCCCCCCTATGTGTATCTATCTTCCTCATGTGTGTTTCTTGTAGACAGCATATGGTAGGGTTTTGGATTCTAATCAACTCTGCTATCCACTTGCGTTTTATGGGTGAGTTAATTCCATTCACATTCAGATATGATTACTAGCTGTGTATTTCCCAGCATTTTGATTTCTATTCCTGGTCCTGGCTTTTCTTCTTTCACTATTTCCTTCTATGCCAATGTTTATTTATAGTCAGTCCCCCTAGTTTCCACCCTTATTTTACTTCCCTTTCTACCCCCTCCCTTCTTATTCCCCCCTTATTTTCCCTGTAGTATTTCTAAAATTTCCTCCCCACCCTCTCCCTCCCTTGTACTGCTTCCCTCCCCACCAGTCCATTTATTACCCTTCTACTCCCCTATAGGGCACAAATCTGTTCTCTGCCCCAATGGATTGGATTGTTCTTCCCTCTTTGGGTAAGTTTCAAAGCATGTAAGAGTTGAACATTTCCTATCTTCAACCTCTTTACCTTTCCAGTGTATTGATGTTCTCCCACCTCCCTCCATGAGCTTCTTTGTGACGTATAAATTTACCCCCATTTGTTTCTTTTCCCATTTCTTTTAGTATTAACCTCTTTTTTTAGCTCTAGTTGTGTATATATATATATATACATACATACACACGTATATGTATTTATGTATGCATATATCTATATACCTATTTATGTCTTGTCCTTTCATCCTATACAGTTTGTCACTGTTCCCTCTAAGTGTATTTTTCTAACTGCCCAGGTGATAACAAGTTTTCAAGAGTTACCAATGACCTCTTTTCTTATAGGGATACATAACATTTTAACTTATTGAGTCTCTAAAAAAGGGGGACGGTTTGTTTGTTTTGTTTTGTTTTTCTGTTTTCACTTTTTTTTTAATTACCTTTTGATGATTCTCTTGAGTTCTATGCTTGGGAATCGAATTTTCTGTTCAGGTCTGGTCTTTTCTTTAGAAATTCTTGGAATTCTTCTATTTTATTGAATGACCATACTTTCCCTAATAAGAATATAGTTAGTTTTGCTGGGTAGTTGATTCTTGATTGTTAACCTGGTTCCCTTGCTTTCTGGAATATCATATTCCATGCCTTTTGGCCCTTCAGTGTGGATGCAGTCAGATCCTGTGTTATCCTCACTGTGGTTCCCTGGTATCTGAATGACTTCTTCTTGGCAGCTTGTGATATCTTTTCTTTGGTCTGATAGTTCTTGAATTTGGCTATAACATTCCTCAGTGTTATCAGTTGGGGATTAAGTACAGGAGGTGATCTGTGGATTCTTTCAATCTCCACTTTTCCCTTTTGTTCTAGAATATCGGGGCAGTTTTCTTGAATAATTTCCTGTAGTATTGTATCCATGATTTTTCTTTTGTCATGGTCTTCTGGCAGTCCAATGATTCTTAAATTGTCTCTCCTCGAATGATTTTCTAAATCCTCTATTTTGTGAATGAGATGCTTCATATTTTCCTCAATGTTTTTCATTCTTTTGGTTTTGTTTTATAGTGTCCTGCTGCCTTGTGAGGTCACTTAATTCTAGTTGTTGTATTCTGGTTCTTAAAGACTGGATTTCATTCTTGGCTTTTTCATCATCCTTTTCCTTCTGGTCTGATTTTCTTTGTGGGTCATCTTTCATCTTCTTTGCCTCATCTTTCATCTCCTTTGCCTCATTTTTAAGCTGGTTGATTTTGGCTTTCAAGACAATATTTTCTCAGTTTAGTTCAAGTACCTCTGTTTCCAGATGACTTATCTTAGTTTTTAAGTTCTTTTCACAATTGTCTTCAGCCTCTCTTAATTGTGTTTTGAATTTCATTTTGAGTTCTCCTAAAGCCTGTATCCAATTTTCTGGGATTTCTAATATATTGTTTGCTTATACAACCCCCCCCCCATTCCATTCACTATATAGAAGTTGTCTATTGTAATTTCTTTCTTCTTTTTCAGTTGTTTGCTCATATTCACCCCTTCTTTGTTCCCTGTATTTGTCTGTGGTCTTGTTCTCTCTCATTTTTTTTGGTTTTGGGGTCTTCTGTCAGTCTCCCCTCTTGGAGCTTTGACAAAAGATCTCTCAGTGCAGTCTGTGGGGGAGGATTATTGGGGTTTGAGCTTCTCTCTCCTCTGGAGGCTTTTGGTTGAATTAAAGTCCAGAAGTCAATAGGGAGGGGTGTGGAGCCTGGGCTTCCCTGAGTTCTGAAGACTTTTGATGGGATTAAGTTCAGCTGGGTTGGGCTGGGTGTGCTCTGAGGCCAAAACCTCCTGGAAGGCTGTAGCAAATATGGAGCATCTCCCCAGCTCTGGCCAGGCTGCCAGCACTATGCTCCCTCTCCAGCTCCTTCCATACCATCTGTGTTCGACACTCTGAGCTTGGCACAGCCCTGCCCACAACTTACCCTCTCCAGACCAGCACCTTTGCCTGCCCAGATGTTCCTGCTGCTGCTGGAGGCTCAGAGCTCTAGGTGGGTGGGGGGAGGGGTCCTGGGACCTTCCTTCTGCCTTCCCCTTAAACCTGAGTGTTCTTGAACACTTGCTTTTTTTGGGGGATACCTTTTGAATTGAGTCTTTGCTCTATCTTGTTGTTAGATTTGATTTTCAGTCCCCTAGGAGCGAATTCAGTTTGTAATCTGAAAGGAAGGGTATTCAGAGGTCTGAACTTCTGCTCCTTCTAGGCCGCCATATTGACTCTGCCCCTCTAAAAATTTTTAAACATATAAATAAACCCTAGAACAAAAGTTATCATTATAGCAGCATGCAGTACTAATTGTCTTTAAGCTGAAATATCTTCCAATATAGCCTGTGTTTCCCATACCCAACAAATATTACCTGTGCATATTTATTTCCAGAAATTGCTTCAGTTGATAATTTAAGCCAAGTACATATTCATTAGCCTAACATTAGACTTTGCCACACCTGTCTATTGCCTTAATAGATTATACAGATTTTAAAAGGGAGAGATTAGGAAAAGCTTATGCAACTATTTATTTTGCGTTAAAGTCAAAATTATCTTATTGGTAAAATTAACAAATCAATCAAACACACATCTTTAAAGAGGATAACCCCTGTTTTAAATATGTACATATTTAAGATATAGATATCAGTATATAAATATATATTATACTCCAAATAATCCTTATATTATAAAAATTCCTTCCCAACAAATAAGAAAACAGTTTTGTAATTTGTTAGAAACATAAGGCCAAGGACTTGTATAAAACAGATAAAACAAAAACTAATCATAAAGAAATATAAAAATGTCTGGCTACAAATCACAAAACATCTCTTCATTTCAAACTAATTACATGTGTCTACCTTGTCTACAAAGATGTTCAGTTTGTGATGAATTTAAAAACCAACAGAGAGAGAATAATATGAAACTCAATCCCTCTTCCTCATCTATGTTAATCTATCTCATCCCCAAATCCCTGCTAAAATTTCTTGAAGATTTTTTCTAAAACCAAATATTCTTTTTTTAATATTTTATTTTTTCTAATTATATTTAAAAATAATTTTAACATTAGATTTTTTTTTTATTTTGAACTCCAAATAATCTCCCTCTCTCCCTTTCTTTCTCATTGAAAAGGCAAATAATTTGATGTAGGTTATATATGTACAATCATATAATACATATTTCCATATTAGTCATCTTGTGAAAGAAAACAGAATCCAAAAAACAAGCACACATAATAAATAAAAAAACTAGTATGCTTCCATCTGTATTCAGACTCCATCAGTTCTTTTTCTAGTGGTGAAAAGCATGGTTTTTTTTCTCATAGTTACTTCAGAATTGTCTGGGATCTTTGTATTAATGTTGAGTATCTAAGTCATTCATAGTAGATGCTATGTACAATGTTACCCTTGTTCTGGTTACATCACTTTGCATCAGTTCATGTAAGTTGTTTCCACTGTTTTCTTAGCACATCCTGCTCATCATTTCTTATAGCACAATAGTATTGCATGACAGTCAAATACCACAACTGATTCAGCCATTTTCCAGTTGATGAGAATACCCTCAATTTCTAATTCTTTGTTACCACAAAAAGAATAACTATAAATATTTTTGTATGAATAGGTCCTTTTCCTTTATTAAAAATCTCTCTTTTTTTTAACAATGGTATTACTAGGTCAACGGGTATGCACAGTTTTAACATTCCCTTAGGCATAGTTTTAAAATGTTCTCCAGAATGGTTGGATCAGTTCACAATTCCATTAATAGCTCATAGTATCCCATTTTTCCAACATCTATCACTTTTCTTTTCTGTCATATTAGTCAATATAAAAGTTAGGAGATGATACCTAAGAGTGGTTGAAATTTACATTTCTCTAATCAATAGTAATTTATAAATTTTTTCATGATGATAGATAGTTTTGATTTTTTGTCTGAAAACTTCCTGTTCATATCCTTTAGCCAAATATTAATTTAATCAATTTTTCTGAATCTTAATCTCCTCTGATATCTAGAAAGAGAAATATCATTAAATAACTATTGTGTCACAACTAAAGGTATCAATAAGACTTTCTTTTAGGTAAAAAAAGCTAAGAGGCCTTTGTTTCACAAATAAACTTGGGGACATTAAAAGCAATTTTTAAAATTCACAATTTCTCGAAGGCAAATTAACCCATTAGCTCCCCTTATCTCTTTTCTCTTTTACCTCAGAGCTAGCCACCACCAAAAGATGCTCCCTATAAGCTCCGTAAGGGAAAGATTTATCAACCCTTGAAGCCAGAAGCCAGAAACCAGAACCCAAAAACCAAACAAAGAATTCTTCCCAGGGACTTCCTCATCTTCTCTTCAGAACCCATGCTTTTCTCTCCATTCAGCCGGTATCTACAACAAAAGTGAATGCAAAGACGATTCATTATATTCATTCTATCTCCTATTATATATTAGTTTCTCTCATTTCTTTTTCAAATTCAGATATTTTAATTGTAATTTATCATGCACCAATTCCAGTTTTATGACCTGAAATACCAATCACAAAGACCAATTCTTTCAATAGTATGCATTGGCCAGCCATAACTTTATCTTATGCCATCACATCCTGAAAAGCAACACTTCTTCTGAGTCTCTGGAGTTCTCCTTATATAATCCCTATTTCAGAATCTCAGGAAGAAACCTCTGGGGCCAGGCAGGTTAAGCATTGCCTGTACATAAACTTTTTTATCACATCCTTGGCAAGTGGTCATCCAGCCTTTGTTTGCACCTTTCTCCATAATGAAAGTGAATCCCCTAAAACCTAAGGCAACTCATTTTATAGTTCTAAGTATTAAGGAAATTTTCAACACCAATTCTAAATTTTCCTCTTTACAACATCTATGCATTGCTCCTTTTTTGGCCCTCTGGGGCCAAGCAAAACAAATTCAATCATTCTTAAATGTAATATCCCTTCAAACCTTCAAGGCTTCTAGTTGAGCTCCCTTCTTAGATCTTTTTCCAGCTACACATCCCCAGTTCCTTCAAGTATTCTCCCTTATTTTTTTAGAGGTTTTATGATCCTTATTACCTTCCTTTGGAAGTTTTCCAGCATATCAATGTCCTTCCTAAAATTCTGCGGTTAGAGATGAATAAAATACTAATAACAACCACAGATAGTACTTTAAATTTTTCAAGTGCCTTCCATCTATAATTTCCTAATTATCCTCCATCTAGCTTGCTTGTATATATTTATTTGTATGTTATCTCTCCCATTAAATTTAATTTCAATGTTTGTTGATTGATTAATTGCTTTGCCTGTTACCTCAGTTGATCCTCACAATAATCCTATGCATTAGGTGCTATTATTGTCCTCATTTTACAGAGGAGAACACTAAGACTGAGAAGATAAGTGATTTGTCCAAGGTCATATAGCTAGTGAAGGTCTAACATGGGACTTGAACTCAAATCTTCCTCTCTCCAAATCTAGCATTCTAACCCTAAAGCCATATAAGTACCAGATATAATCTGTCCCAGGTATCAGGTTTACAAATAAGAGAAATGGTTGCTCTCTTCAAGGAGTTTACAATCTAATGGAGGAAGACAATTCACAAAAGAAGCTGAAGAGGGAACAGGAATTTTGAAGTGGGTGAGGGGTACCAGAGAGTATTAAGACTTGAAGTACATGAAGTCAAACCAAGCAGAGGAACTGATGGGAAATGAAGAGTTGAACATCCTGAATTCTATAAAGGAAGACGTTGAAATGAATTGTTTTGCTGTCCATCAGCCCTCTGATCAGAGCAGAAAGACAACTGAGGGTACTAAAGATGTTTTGAATATAAAGCAAAAGCAAATTTTATGATAAGATTTCTAGAGATGAGCTTATGTAAAGAAATGGCACTGTAAGGTTTACAAAGTGCTTTACAAATATTTCATTTTATCATCACCATCCTGTAAGGTGGGTGCTATCACCCTCATTTTTCAGTGAAGAAAATTGAGGCAGAAAGAGTTTAAATGACTTTCATAGGCTAACACAATCTAAAATTGCCTGAGGTGATGTTTGAATTCTGCTTTTTTTTTTTAATCAAGGTTTATTACTAACCAATCATGCTTACTCTATTTCTCTCATATGAAAAAGATTTTTGAATTCAAGTTTGGAGTTTTAATTTATTTCTATTAAATTCAATTTTATTGCTTTTGGTCCAATATTAGACCATCAAGATCATTTTTAATCCTGATATTATCCTCCCTCCAAGTTTTAGGCCTTATGTATATTTAATAAGACCTCCTGTGCCTTTATACATGCCATTAATGTTAGATAGTACAGAGAAACACAGATACCTGGAACAACTTCACTGGTGACTTCCTTCCCAATTGACATCAGATCATTAATGACTATACTTTGAATCTTTCCATTCATCTAACCACATCTCTCTATATTTTCCATAATAATAATAGTGCCACTTACACATTATACTTTTATCACAAAGACTTTGCTAAAATTAATCAAGAATATAAGCATCACTTATTATGCATGAGTTACCTTGCTATCCTCTGCTAATGGGACAATAGTGAAACAATCACTACCTTCAAGGAACTAAATCCACAGAATTCCTCTGGGCACACCTTACCAAAGAAAAAGGGAAAGAAGTTGAGCTTGACATTATCTATTCTTCATGAAATCATGAGGTTTTTTTGTGATCATCTTTTATAAACTATTCATTAACAAACACGTTGATTATACTTCACTACTTTGATGGATCTGTGATCTCATTAATGTGACTATTCTCTCATAAATATATATTGTAACCCATCCTCACATTCTCATACAGTACAATTAATGTCTTCTTTTAATTTCTCAGAAGATGTTTCCCCAACTTACATTTCACTATATCTCTTGGTCTAGATACCAAGGAAACACATTGGCTGCCCATTTTAGATGGTTATTCCCTTCACATACTATATAACCAGTTAGCCTTCTTTGCATGATGATATTCTCCATGATGCTTCTCCTGAGTGATTATTAGTAATATGTTGTAGCTTACTCACACCTAGCACATGCTTCTCCTTTGCCTCTTGACTGACCTTCACCTTTAATTATTCAGAAACTATAATATTTAATTACTAGCAACCAAACAAAAACATTATTATAATACAATTATTTTAAATGGTTAGTGTATTTAATTACAAATATGAAGCGTTTATATAAACAAAGGATGTAATACAGAGTGAAGAAAGCAGAACCAGAAGAACAATATATTCAATGATTACAATGATGCAAATGAAAACACCATTAAAAGGAAACTGAACTTAAATTAAACATATGGACAAATATTAGAAAAAGGTAGGTTAATGGGAAGAGATACATGAAATTACTGGTGTATAAAAATTTTAAAAATTTTGTCTTACTATACAAATTATTCTTTAAAATTGAGAAGGAAAGCTCCCAAGCAAATTCCTTTTATGACACAAATATAGTCCTAATACTTTAACTAGATAATGATAAAGCACAGAATAAGAACTGTAGACTAATGTCACTCATGAATATTGATTCTGAGATTTTAAATTAAGTCCTATTGAATAGACTACAGTAATGTATTTAAGAAATTTTACCAAGTAGGATTTATAGCAAGGAGACAAGGATGGTTCAACATTAGGAAAACTAATGCAATCATATAGAAAACAAAAAATCCCAAATCATGAGATTATCTCAATAGATGCAGAAAAAGTCTCAGTCAATCTACCTTAAACCAAAAGCAAGCAATGCAGGGGTGTTGTGCTAGAACCTTTCCTAATAAAGGCAACAGTTAAGCAAGGATGCTCACTCTAATCATTATTTGATATCATTCTGAAATGTTGGCAGTAACAATGAGAATAAAGAAATTAAAGGCATAAAGTAAAGAGCAGATAAAACTACTCCAATATGCTGATGATAGAATATTTTACTTAGATAATCCTTTATTGCAAAAAGATGCTAATTGAGAAAATTAATAGGTTTGACAAAGTTACAGGCTGCAAATTAAACTCTTAAAAATATAAAATATTTCCATATAATCCAAAAACTCAAGAGGCAATAATAGAATAGAAAGCATAGAAAGGGAAATCCCACTCCAAATAACAAATATATATTCAAACTATCAGTTGTTCAGCTTACCAAATCACACACTACTCTTGAGAATTATAGTGTGCTCCTTAAAGAAATAAAGAACAACTTAATTCATTGCTCATGGACAGTCAATGCCAATATAATAAAAATGATAATACTAACAAAATTAATTTATAGTTTTAATGCAATAGCAATCAAGTTATCAAAGACTAAAAACAAGATAATTAAAGAATTCAATGAAATGATGATTATACATTTTATTTTGGAAGTATAAAAGATTTAGAATATTAAGGAAAATAATAAAGAGGTAGGAATAAAAAGGGAATAGAACTTCTAGGCTGCAAACCACATTAAAAGCAGCATTCCTCAAAACCAGGTTATGATTAAAAAAACAGAAGTAGATCAATGAACTACAACACTGGAACTCAAAACTTCAGTGTTTGATAAAATTACTTAAGAAAGAATTTCCTATTTAATAAAAACTACTGGAAAAACTGGGAAAAGGTCTGGTAAAATATCTAATGATATTTTTATAATTCATTCTAAATGGAAATATGACTTAATATCAGTTAATATCTTACTATTACTATAAAAAATTAAAAGAAAAGATCTTATATCTCTCAAATCTGAGTTGGATATATAGTCTAAAGCAAAGGATAGAGACAATTACAAAAGTTAAAATACATTATTTAGATTACTTGTAAATGAAAAGTTTCTGCAAAAATAATATACAAACAAAATGCTACAAAGTATGCAAGAAAAATGGATGAACAAAATGCTACAAAAAAAGAAACCCTACAAACAAAAGCAATGCTAGGTGCAAAAGTAAAATGTAATAAGGGAACTGGCTGAATGGTGTAGGAAATAAATTTGCCTAATTTCTATGATAATGATTGGATATGAACAATGAATACACAAACACACACACACACGTACACTTGTTTGTAACTGTATGTGTATGTATATACATACACACATATATTACCAAAAGTCATTTCCCGATGAGTAAGTGGTCAAAAGATATGAACAAGTAGTTCTCAAAAAAAAAAAATAGAATTTAAAGTTGCAAGCATTTTTTTTAAAAAGTCTCCAATTCACCAATAATAAAAAACATAAAACCTGAATACCTCAGAAGTTATTGCACCCTGCAAAATGGTAAATATGAAAAAACATGTAAATAGTCATTGTTAGAGTACTTGTAGGAAGATAGACATTCCAATATATTTTTGGTGGTGCTTTGAATCAATATAACCATTTTGGAAGGTGATTTGGAATTACATAAGTAAAGTGACTTAAATCTCCATATCCTTTGACACAGTGATTCAATTACTAGCCATATGGAAAGGAGGACATTAAGAAGGCAATTTCCATATACACCAAAATGTTCATAGCAGTATTATTATCATCATAAAAAATGAAAATGTTCATCAATAGGCAAATGTTAAAATAAAGTATGATTCATGAATATTATCATATATTGCTCTTCTTCAAGAAATTATGAATATGACAAATACAGAGAAGTATAGGAAGATATACCTAAACTGAGAGTTAAGTAAACTATTCAAGAATATAAACAGGATAAAATATAAAAATCATTAAAAAGTGAATGGTCCAAAATTATAAAAAACACACACGGTTAAAAAGAAGAGATATGAAAAGAACCCCCCCCATTCTATCCCTTAACAAATAGTGTTCCTTTGTATTACATTGCATTGGACATTACATATATTTTCTGATTTTTTCAATATACTGATTATTCATACTGATTTTTATCATTTTTTCTTTCTTTCTATAAAAATACTAATTGTTATCTCTGGATAGGGCAAAGGGAAGGACATTGGAATAAATTATTATGATGGGGAAAGCAAAATATCTTTAAAAATTTAGTTTTAAAAAGACATCAATATAAATTTAAAAAATAGACTAAGGTTTTGTTTCAGGAAGAGACTTTGAACTATTAAAAGTGCTTCACAATTTCCCAACCTATTCTCTTCCAACAACACTCTGCTTTCAGCTCAGGGCTCAGGGCTCTGTTAATATCCTCATAGAATAAGGTAAGAAATTGAAGTCAATCTCTCTGGCCTATAATCTACAGCTTCACTTTCATTGAAAATGGACAAAACATTTACTCCTTTACATTCCTACAGTACCCCCTTCTCCTCAGTCTTTAAATATCACCAACAGGGTCACAACAATCACATTTTCAGGTGTTTTCAGAAATCTAGGGTGTTGCATATGTTGGCCCTGTGATTAGAAGCTATCAAGAGTAGCTTTGTGGTCTCTTAATATCTTCTTATATTAGAAAGCAATTCCCCTAAATATTTTTATCTATTCTTTTCTATACAAAGATAACTTTCCTTTGGAAAAGAAACACTAGAAGGCAAATAAAATGGCCAGATATGCTTATTTTGTGTCTGCAATCATTATGATTCCATTATCTACCCCCCAAATAACTCTTTGATACTCTACTTTTGCCCAATATATCTCCAATATATATATATATATATATATATATATATATATATATATATATTTGGTTAACAGTTTTCTCCATTAACCACCACTCAATTTGAGCTTTAGACTTCTTGACACTATTTGCAAGTAACTGCCATTTTTAAAACCATCCTCTGATACTTGTCCTTCCTTCCCATTTTCTGTATACTTATTTTAATCTTGTTTTATTATTTTTATCCATATAACTTTAATTTCTGAATATTTCTCTTGCTTCAGTTAACCATCAAGAGTGTTATAACAAAGAATTTTTTAAAAATTAAAAAACAGTTTAGCAAAACCAAATAATATAGCATACTGTACAGTAATATATAAAATATTTTATACCCAAAGTCTCTCACCTCTTCAAGGAAGGGAAGGAAGTGTGAATATATTCTATTAAATCTATGTGTTGATTCATTATCTGTGTCTATTTAAAGAGGTTCACTCTTTCCCTTTCATCAAGACTATTTCTTAGTTTCTTCAGATTTTCATTTTTAAAATATCCCATTCCTCTCAAGTGGACATCTCCTGTGGAGTTTAGCCCCTGGTATCCTATTTTTTCCTCTGAAGCCTTTGAAATGTGTTCTGCCAAAAATTCAACTATTCTTGACTCTCTTTCTTGAAGCCTTTTGTTTTTATATCACTCTCATCCCTAAAAATATTCATCATTATATATCCTATTTAATAATAGATTGTTCATTAAAATTCCTAAAGAGAGGAATTCACTTCTTATGGATGTTTTATTCTTTGTCCATGTTTTACAAAACTGAGTTGAAATAATGAAGTTGAACAATCAGGAAAATTTGAAACAAACATGTTCAGTCCTGTAGATGCCAAAACCAACTTTTTAAAAGCTCTCAGTGGTACTTTCACTTTATTTGTTTTTAGCATCCTTCTTGGCTAACTGGATGACAATGTACTCAGTAAAGATTTCCAAGATAGACCACAGAGAAGTAAATTTAGAGCTAAAAGTATTTGGTTCTTCTAACTCAAATGCAAAGCTTCCTATGCTTCTAATTATGTTATTTTCAGGAAGTAGAGTTTTGGGGTACCAACTTAACTGACACACTTTATGTTGTCTAATCCAGAGGTGTCAGACACCTAACCTGCAGGACCAGGTATAACACTCCAGTGTATATTTCAAATCAGATTAAAATATAATTTTGAAATATGTAACAAAAAATAAAAAAACAAATAATTTTAACATGTTATTTTCTAAATCAATATGTGTCCCACAAAGATCTTTATGTATAGTATATTGGCCTCTGTTTCTATTTGCATTTGATACTACTGTTCTAATGAAAAAGCTTTCCCACTTATAAATTTAGGGGAGACTAAGAAAGTATTCTCCCACCAATTAAGAACATAGATTTTTGGCATCCCTTTCTCTAATTTTTCCGAAAAATCTGAGATGAGCTTACCATTAAGGATTCCAAAATTATTTTCAGGTATTTCTATTAAACCTAAATGGAGCAGTAGTCAGAAAGATATAATATGCAGAGATATAAAGAAGAGATTATCACCATCTCCATAAAAAACTTATGCTTAATAGAGGCCCAGGGCAGCATAATTGGAAAAAAAATCAAAGAATATATTCAACCAACATAAAAGAACAGCCATTTTTCTATTTATCTGTATAGATAATAGAATGTTCATTCTTTTTTCATAGAACTTCTTTGAAGTTATTAGTAGTAAACACACATTAAAAAACTTTTAAAACAGTCATATATCAATCCTCAAGGAATCAACCAAATGACAGTATCAAATTTTTCAAAAAAGGGAAGAGGGACTTGCAATGGAATGGTTGAGAACAATATCAGTATTAGCAGAGGTGTGGAAATACTACTCTCATCCCAATAAAACATTCCAGTTGCTGTCCATGGTCTCATTCTACAGAGTAGCTTAGCTTAGGCTTGCTTTGGGCTTCAGCTCTTTACTTAAGCAGCACTTGGGTTCTAAGAAACGGTTGCTATGTCAACCAGCCACAGGACTATATATACATTCATGACCAAAGCTTATTCTTGGGGCTTTGTTGCCTCTCTTTCAAAAGTTTGAATATCTTATTGCTAAACTGCTTGCATTCATGCATTAAGGCCCGGGAGAGTTAGGCTGCATCATTTTTTCAGGCAGGTGAAAAACCCCACGATGAAATATCCCAGCCAAGCACCAAGCGACCTTTCCACTTCACCATTTTACAATAGTCATGGGCCAGACTCTTCTATTTGCACAAGCCTCAAAAGGTTTGGTGTTTAGATGATAAAGGGCACTGCTTTTTGTAATCTATTATTAACTGTCATATGTGTGTATTACCACAGAAGCACACTAAAGAGAAAGCAAGGAATGCCTGTGAAGTAGAATTATTAAATCCCTGTTTTGCCTTTTGATTTCTTTGCTGCATTTAATAGGGCATATTTCAGTACAATTCCATCCCAGGCTTCTCCCATAATCAACACATTTTTCCAACCAATATACTTATGGTCTTTTACTAGTTCTGTATTTAAATAAATCTGCAATTTAGAGAGAGAGAGAGAGAGAGAGAGAGAGAGAGAGAGAGAGAGAGAGAGAGAGAGAGAGAGAGAGAGAGAGAGAGAGAGAGAGAGAGAGAGAGAAGAGAGGGAGAGAGAGAGAAGAGAGGGAGAGAAAGAGAAAGGGAGGGAGGGAGGGAGAGAGGGAGGAAGGAAGGAAGGAGGGAAGGCCTTTAATTACCCTTTCTTCTATTTATGTTACTTTAATGGCTTTTGTTCAAATTTTCAGTCTGTTTATTTTACTTTATAATTATTGGATAAATACATCCATACTGCTATTTCAGTTAGATTTTGATAGCTGATCAAATCGTTGTTGACAGGAAGAGCACAAATGAATTTGGGGAAAACTAGAATAGTGGTGTTTGTGTTATTACATTTAAATAAAATGAAAGGTCCTGGCAATGATGTGATCAGATCTGAGGGTTTTTAAAAGAGAAAGGGGAAAAAAAAAAGCTCTCAGATAAATCAGGTCTTTAACAGTGAAGCTGCTTCCTGTTGAGACATCATTTTTAATCCTCAAGTATGTAGCCACTTCTTCTTCAAACAGATTATAAAACCAAAACAATCATATAATCTCTACTAACTAGAGGTTTACAGCTACAGATTGCTCAAAAAGAAGGAGCAAAAAAAAAGGAAAGGAAAGGAAAAAAAGAAGAGATCTAACTACAGATAATGTGAGCTAAATCCATTTGAATTGATAAGGTAGAGAAAGCCTAGCGATAAGCTCAAGGGGTTAAGATTTTATGTTCACCAAAAAGATCAATATCTAGGTTTGAAAAAAAAACAACTTGATAACACTTCCAGTTCCAATTAACTACAGAAGTATATATACAGCAGATGAAAAAGAGTAGAAACAGACAAGGGATTTTGCCCTTCCAAACAGAACCCTGCCAAGACACAACTCTGTTTGGTTTCTTATCTGTAGAACAACTCTGTGAATGACAATGTTTTAAGTGCTAAAATAGTTGAAGAAGGAAAAAATCTAGAGTTTCTGTAGGGCCATTAAATAGAAGCTGAATGTTTTAAATTGAAATAGAATTGTGGGCACAATGCTTTTCACTTTAACAGATTGTCTGGCCTGTCTATCTGCCATAGCAACTTGGTGGCTTATTTATTCATTCTCAGCCAGTATTCATTCAGTCTTACCTTTCCTTTTCCAATCAACAATCTTAAAATGAAGAGCACTAATATAGCTAAATAACCTGATACATAGATCAACTAATGTCTTGCCCAAGGTCACACTGATAGCTAGTTAGTGGCAGAGCTTCAAGATGTGGTACAATACAACAGAAAGAATACTGGCTTTGGAGTCAGAAAATCTAGATTTCAATTCTGTTTCTTAATACTTGTGTTACCTTAGGTAAAACCATCTCCATGGGACCCAGTTTTCTTTTCTATAAAATTAAGAGGTTGTACTACATGTGCTTCTAGCTCTAAATCTACAGCCCCATGAATAATATAAAGGTATTCCTTCTTCTGAATATTCCTTTCTTCCTTGACTTTCCCAACTGTTCTCTCCAATTCTGAGGAGGAATAATATGTATTGTCCTTCAATTATGAAGATACTATACTAGGTAATAATTTAGTAAACCCTGGGTAAGTCATTTAACCTCTGCCTTAATACACTGGAGAAGGAAATGGCAAAACATTCCAGTGTCTTTGCCAAGAAATCCCCATGATGATTCCTGAAGTGTCAAAGATGAATGAAAAACAACAGAAACACAAAGCATTCACTCCAGCCAAATTCATTTCTGTATGATCATGGATAGAGTTGCTTCTCTACTCGTGAGATTCAGCAGCTTGGATTTGGGTTTATTTCACTGCTGGGTTTTGTTCTGTGACAGAGGTCTAAACAGAGGGAAGAGTGGTAGCCTGAGGTGCTGCCAAATCTTCTCTCCTTGGTGGGGGAGGGGTCCCAGGAGGTCTGGAATCTTAAGGAGCAAGAAGGTTCTAACTGAGAGACAGTTAGCTCTCTCAGCCTTGAGACAAGAAAGTCTCTTAGTCTGACTAAGACTTGATCCTGAGGAAAGACTAATTTTTCTCTCTTGGTGACTGGACATCATTCCTGCCATCAATTCCCAACTGAAGTGACCAGCTGGAGAAGACAGTAAGACTGAAAAAACTACTTCATAGCTCCTAGTGCCCTGAGTCTGAACTGTGCCAGTTTGGCCAAGACCAGGACTAGCCAAACCTGACTCTCTTGGGGGGCCCAAGGCTGCCAAGGCCTGGGTTCCCCAACTTGAGGAGGGAGGAAGGGGTAGCTAGAATTAGGGTCACCTTTCCCTCTTTCCTCACAAACTTTTCCTGCAGCTATTTTCTTGTGTTTTCCCCAACTGAATTAGTTCAGAATAAAGGTTGTTGTCTTTCCCAAATTGACTTGAGTGTGAGTGGGCCAGGGAGTAATCTCCCTGAGGAGGAAAGCTCTAGACATTAGTAGTAGAGGAAGACAAAAGCCAATTTGGGGGCAGGGAGCAACCATAACTGAGGGAAGGCTGAAGGGGGAAACTACTCACTCCTCTTCTCCTCTCTCTTGGCCCAATTTAACATTCAGCTGTCTCCCCTGGACCCTGTTTCGAGAGAGAAGATATCCATTCTTCCTCTCTCCTTTTACCATTAACTAATTCCTCTAATACAGTTCCTGTAGTTCTTCAGGACTATAGAGGTGGACCAGGTTTAGCAGTCCACAATGTCTGGCATGGATTACGTCATCTAACCTCTGGCAGTTCATTCTTCTCACCTTGAAGCTCAGGAGGGCACAACTTAGTCTTATAGCAGGAAAGAATAATAGGCATAATGGGCACTTATTTTGTACTAGACATTGTGGTAAGTGCTAGTGATACAAAAAGAAGGGAAAAAGACAGTATCTGCCCTCAAGAAGCTTGCAATTTGAAAATTTCAAATCAAGTGAGGAGAGGCTAGTTTTCTATCCCTATCTGGATGTTACAGAAGTACTCTCTGAAGTAAGTGTGATACTACAAGGGGAAGAGTTGTGAGATGGTATGGAAATAGAGTAAATAATGACTGCATTTGAAGAGTAATACAGGAGAAAAAATCAAAGATTAATTCAAGGTTTTAAACTTGAGTGACTGGGGAGGCATCATCAACAAATATGAGAAATTTGGAAAGAAATGAAGGTGTTGAGTGCATAATTTCAGTTTGAGATCTGATCCATTTGAAATGCCTTTTGAACACTCAGGTGATAATCCATAAGCAGAAGTGAAACTCAAGAGACAGAAGCAAAGATGCATCTAAAGATGTTGAGTGACCTGGTTAAAACAAACAAGAAAAAATTAAGGGGTGGGGGAGAAAAGGAGAGGACTGAGGATAGGACCCTTGGCAACACCCACATTTATAAAGTGAGGGAAAGGAATATGATTAACCAGTGAAAGAAGTCTCAGAAAAGCAGTCAGGTGAATTGGAGAGAATAGAGTTAGGAATGTCAAGGAAGAGAGAAATATTCAGAAGGAGAAAATGGTCAATAGTTAAATGTCATAGAAAGGTCTAGAAGAAAAAGGCCTGTGAAAAAGGAATCCTAGCTGGCATCTAATAAGACATTAATGGCAATATACATGTAATTGAGAACTAGAATATATATATATATATATATATATATATTTCTCTTGATCCTTACATGAAGAAATATTTGTGTTTGCTGATATTTTCCAAATTTAGAATGATAAACCTATATGAAACATAAAGTCCATTAGTGATCTTAGAAGAACAATTTCAGTAGAAGAGAGGTGAAGAAAGTCAGATTCTATAGGCTGACGAATATGTGGATAGTAAGGAAGTAGGGACAGCAAACGTAGCCTATGCATCCCAAATTTTTTACCAGAAAGGTAGGGGAATATGATCTAGAATGATAATGTGAGAGTAGAAGTAGCATTAAGAGTATATTTTTATGGAAATAGGATGTATCCAAGCATATCTGTGAGCACTGAGGAAGGACCCAATTGAAAGGGAGATTATCAAGAAAGATGGAATTACAGGCAGTCTGAGTTACCGAAGAAAAAAGAAAGAAAATGAAAGGCACAAGGATGCATTAGACTTAACAGAAGGTGGGCCTTCTCATCTGAAATTGAGGTAAAGGAGAAGAGAATGGATAAGGACAAAAAAATGGCATCATCAATAGTTCTCTCAGTTATTATTTTTAAAAAGTAATTGGGGTTTGGTATTCATCCATCTACATTCCTTCACCTTGTGTGACAAATACCACATTGGCATAAGACATTCCACCTGTGATATGAGACCAGGCTATGATCACTGAAGAAGACATTGTCCTACCTTCAAACTAACCCAACTAAAACTAACCACTCACAGTGGTAAGGAAGTAGTGAAAAAGTAAGACAGCAACATTCATTTTAGTATAGCAAAGGAACCAGCTGCCTTTGTGACTTCTAAATTTCAGTTCATATAGAAGGGATCCAATGCATGGTTATCTCATACACATATTTTCACATAGGCTTGAAAAGGGGAAAAATGTAAACCAATAGTTTAAGGTGAATCTTAGAAGCATACACATTTTTAAATCAATTCAATTGTATTTATTTTAAGTGAAATTTTTTAATTTGTTAGAAATTTACTAAGAACCAGATTCCAGGGACCATGCTGAGGTATACGGATATAAGGGCAAAAATGAAATAGTCCCTGCCCTTAAGGAGCTTGCATTCCACTGAAGAAAAATAATTAAATACAAAACACAATAGAGTCCCCTTTTCCATGGTTTCAGTTATCTGAGGTCAACCACTGGAGGGCTGTCTATGAAGCACTGAAAGTCCACATGGAAGCTCCAGAAATCTGTTCATGAAGCACTATCCACAACAGACTGCCCCAGGCAGGGGGTCTCTTCTACTTCCACTTTCTTTTTTTTTTTTTAGGGTTTCTTTTGTTCAGGGAATGGGAAGCCACAGAATGCCAAACCAAGGGGCAGGCAGGAGTGGGCAGAGAGAACACATATATTTATGGCAGTCAGTTGATGTTCTCTTCTATCTGCAGTTTCAGTCATCTGTGGTAAATCTTGGAAAGTATCCCCCACAGATATGGGGGCTATGTACTAATTAGTAACAGGGGAGATATAACACTAACTAGGGAGCTCAGCAAAGGCCTCATGCAGGTATTGGTTCATGGACTGAGCCTTGAAAGCAGGTAGGGATTCCAAGGAATTATTCATTTTGCTCTATCACCAACCTCTATTCTAAGCTTCTGATTAATATTTGCTCACCTAACTAGCTCAGTCTAGACCCACTATGATCTCACTCCATGCCATTCCTAGAATATTCCCCTCCCTTTATCCTTAGTTTTCTACCTCTAGCCCTGGAAACTGAAATTGAATCTAAATGACCATTCCTCAAAGGTATATGTAAATCAATTGTCCTAGAACTCCTCTGATTGATTATACCTGAGGCATCCATGATAACATTCTTTCTTGTGTACCACTCACCTATTCGAGTTGTCTTCTTCTATTAGAATATAAGTTCCCTCAGTACTGAAACTGTTACTTTTTTGTATCTATATTATTACTGTTTAGCAAAGTCACTATCAAATAGCAACATCTGGATAAATGATTTTTAATTCATTATTTCAATTATCTTCCATGGATATTTTGATAATTCTACACCATCCAATGTGATGTGGAATTCTAAATATTCCACATAAAGCCACTGCTTGTGACTCACACACATACACATGTATATTGTATGCACGTGTACATGTGTGTATTCAGCTCATCTCTCAAGTTTCACCTACCATCACATTACCATCGCCTGTTAGACATTTCAAATAGAGGTGATCCAGAGATATCTCAAACTCACCCTGTTCAAAAGTGAACTCACTATCTTTCTCTTCAAATCCTCTGTTCTTACTCAGTTAAGGTACCACCATCCTTCTGGTTTCCATGGTTTATAACCTCATCAATATACTCAACTCCTCCCTCTCCTTTGCCCCACATATTCATTTTCAAAATCATGCTATTTCTATCTTCCTAATATCCCCCTCTATTCAAACAGTTTACACCTCAGTTTAGGCCTTCATCACCTCATGAATCAATTATTACCACAACCTTCTAATTGATCTCCCCAAATTGTTTTATGACAATCCCAATCCATCCTACACAAAATAATTTTCCTAGGCACTGATCCAACCATATGACTCCCCTACTCAGTCAACTCGTGATTTCCTATTGCCTCTAATATCAAACAAGTTTTTGTTTAATTTCTAAAGTCCTACACAACTTAGTCCCAACCTGTCTTTCCAGTGCATCCTGGTCAGAATGTTCTTCTTTGTTGCTCACCCACTTCAACTTCTTCCTCGATGTTTTTGTACCAGTCCTCCCACATACGCAGATGTCTTTACTCCTTATCTCTGACTCAGTCTCTCTATTTCTTTAAAACACAGATCAGGTAACATCTTCTTCATAAAGGCTTTCCTGATGACCACAACTGCTAGTGTCTTCTTTCTAAACTATCATACAATTAAATATTTTGAATATATCTACAATTATTGATTTTAAGTTTACGTTGTTTACACTTACATGTGTACTTGTTATGTCCCCCCATTAGAATATAAACTCCTTGTGAGTAAGATTATTTCATTCTTTCACTTGTATTTCCAGTATCTGACCCATATTGGTGTGAATACCTATTGATTAATTGATTGTGTGACCTCAGCAACGCCATTTAAGTTCTTGTTTACTCAGCTGTACAGAGTTGAATGACCTTTATAGACTTTTCTAGCTCTAAAATTCTAAGCTTCCAAAGATTCTTTGTTTTTCATCACATTATATTAAGGTAAAATTCTCTCATATTACTTTGATATTTTTAAAAAGGATTTTGTCAAGTACATAATACTAACTGAAAAAAAAAAAGAGTTCTTACTTGGGTTCTTACTAACTTGTTTATGAGAAGTATCGTCTTTTTTTCCATCTCACCTTTGGCTCGCTTTCTTCTCTTTCCACTAAATTTTCAAAATGAAGATAGACGGGCCAGTTTGCATCTTCCTTCAGTACAGTTCTTTCAAGTCCTTATACCTAATAAGATCTCCAGTGTTCCATTCCCAAAACCTCAGGAAGATATTTAAATTGTTCCTCTCTAAGATTACTTTGAATTTTAGAGCTGGAATGAGCCCAAGATTATTTCTTTCTATCCTTTCCTTTTACAGATGTGTCAAGTAGGGCCAAGAAAGGTTAAAAGATTTGCTCCATGATATACACGACATCATATACCATATCCAGAAGGAAAAAAAAGCACCCTTTCCCATAAAGTTTTTAGACTTCAACAATAGAGATAAAATGCTTAGAGAAATATTTTTTCTCAGTCTAAATTTGGAGTCTAACCCCTCACAACAGTTTGTTCACTGGTTCTCTTCTACAATGATTGCTATATACACCCCCTCACTCCTTGCTTCTCTATAATCTCTCTACCCTGGTGATCTCTCTGCCCTCAGCTTGTCCTTTGTGATTGCTCTGGCCTCGTCTGCTTTCTCCTAGTTTCCTTTGCCCTTGTCTGGTTCTTTGTGATCCCTCTCTTCCACTTCTGCTCCCCATTCAGTGCCCTTCTCTGCTCCCTGCGTGATGCCTCTGCCCTCCCTGACTTTTTCTATGATCACTCTCCTCCATTTTCTCTGTGATCTTTCTGCCCTCTTCAGCTTTCTCAGCTTTTTCTAGTGCTCAGGAAGCCTCTGAAGGTTCAGAGATTAATTTCAGTTTGGATAAGCATCCAAACTTGGTAGTGCTTAAGTCAATGCTTTTACTGAAACTCTTTGGACAGGAAATCTCACAAGAAAAGGCTGCCTTGTGCAATTTCTTGCACTTCAGGGGTTTATCAAGAGAATAATTTCCCATCAAATACTGGAATGCTGGACTTTCAGCTTCATAGCATGGGAGGCAAGAGACACAGAAACAAAGAGCTTTGTGAAAAAGGTGGTTCTTGTTTTCACAGGCACAGTTCATTCTTTTCCATTCCCAATGAACTAAACATGATCAGTTCATGTTTCTTTTAACATACACACACAAATGCCCAGTCTGATTCTGCCTAAGAAAATACCATGCAAGTTTTAACTCAATCTGAATTAATTCATGCAAAATTTCTTGAATAGAAATGTTCTACTAACGAAACTGCAAGAAGGGCTTTCTTGTCCTTTTTTTTTCTAAAATTTCATTTTAAGATTGAATTTTATTATTTTTATATCTTTGGAGATATCTCTCTATGTATATACATGTACATATATATGCGTGTGTATGTTTGTGTGTGATTCACATAATTGAATTATATAGACATTTTAGAAATAAAACCAACTCTCCAGTTCCAGATAAAAGATACCCAAGTGGTCTCCTTCCAAACATGATTAGGAAGCAATTGGTAAAACAGGATCACTGAGATCAGTGTTTAGAGTCAATTTTCCAAATCAATTATTCAATGTTTTTTTTTAATTATTATTATCCTGGTAAACACAGACATCTGTGATTCACAGTGAATTTGAGAAGCTGGGGATCTACCCCTCCTATCCCAGTAAAGTTCAAGCTTTGCTGGTTCGTCTCTCTGTACTTTATCTAGCCTAGAAATGGTATTTTCCAACTGGCTCTTTTGTTTCCATTAGAAATGTTCAGTCGCTATAAGAGAAATACATGAGAGATCAATGGCATCTTTTTCTTTCTCCAGTTTCAAGTTAATCTCAGAAGATCTATTTCTCCAGCTTTTCTTGTCAGCCCTCTTATTTCTTTTTGTTTCCATCATAACAACTTTCCCAATTTCTTATCTGCTTTTTATGTGAACATTCCTGGACTTTTTTCTAAATATCTCATTAAAGAAGTAAAATTATGAGGCTCTCAACTCCTTGCTTTTTAACATTTTCCAAAAATTTCTGCTCAAAGACAATTGGTACAAAAGTACCCATTAGCCAATCTAATGACTAACCTGTTAATCATCTAATCTCAGATTGCCTGTGGGGTTGAAGGGGGGAATATTAGTAATTATCTTATAAAGTAACAAATTGGATTCAGAAGATCTATAACTAGACTGAGGCTGTTGGCACAACATTTTAGTGTAAACACAAGAAAGTCTTGTGATATATCCAGGGTCTCCTCCTTCCTCTGAAATGAAACCCCTAATGTCACACACCTAGTTAACTTCAAATATATCAACTATGCCAAATTGCATCTCTAAAGTAAAATATATGTAGCATTTGGAACACTTCATCACATATGGAGTTTATAGAATAGCTACCCCAGCCTCCATGGGTCTACATTGACTCAAAACCATAGCTCATGGGGGCAGCTGGGTGGATCAGTAGATTGAGAGCCAGGCCCAGAGATGGGAAGTCCTAAGTTCAAATCAGGGATCAGATATTTCCTAGCTGTGTGCCTCTAGGCAAGTCACTTCACCACATTGCCTAACCCTTATGCCTTTTCTGCCTTGGAACCCATACACAGTATTGATTCTAAGATGGAAGGTAAGGGTTAAAAAACAACATAGCTCATGGTTTCCTTCTAATGTAGTCCCCCCCCCCCCAAGTCAGTCCAAGGGCACCTATCAGGAAAAAGTGCAACAGACAAGATGACTCTAAAATATGAATGTGCCACCAGGTTAACCTGTCAGTGAGAAACTGTAGTTTTTTTCTCTCTGCATGATCAGAAGATGATAGAATTTTGAGTTAGAAGAGATCGCGTAGGAAGTTAGAGAGATTAGACTAGTCAAACCTGCTTGTTTTGCAGATGAGAAAAAATTTTAAGTCAAAGATTCTTCACCTAAGGAGTAGATATTAAGCCCAAAATGGAGTGTTCTGGTGCATCAACTACTCTAGACAAGAGTCAGAGAGCTTAAGTCAATACTTAAAGTGTATACCTGGATTTTTAATTTCCAAGGGGTTAAAAAAAAAAGTCTGAATACTTGAAACAAGGACACTGGATTTGTCCTACACTCAAAACTATAACTCACAAGCCCCTTCTTATATCTTGGATTATTTTTAAGTCAGTCAAAGAGTTTAATACAGTTGAAAAATATTTAATAAAGTGGCATAATAAAAAAATTCACAAATGATCATTTCCTTCCATATATATGTGTGTCTGTATATATGTAGATATAGATATAGATATATTATCCATGTCAAGAATGAGTACATATAGGGATTATTCATTAGGGTCATTCAAATGGAAAACACAAGGAAGGGCAACTCACACTTGAGGTATTTCAGGATCATCAACGTCTACTGGTGATGACAGGTTGCTTTCAGTGGCTTTCTCCCTACCTTGTATAACATCTCTGTATCTTTACTAGGCACATTGTTTCTCTTTTCCCTACTCATCTTGTGGCGACTACAGGATTTGGAGGAGGAGGGTACTTAGACTACTGTATTCTTATCCTGTCACAGTATCTGAAGTGCCAGATGTCAGTATTTCTTAATTGATTTTAAGACAAATTTTAATAATATTTCATTATTATTAAAATTAAATTTAAAAAACTAAATGTACTTTTCATGAAAAAGGGAAAAATGGTATAATTAGTGATTTTTCAGTACCTCTTACTTCTCTAGTATTATTTGATCATTTAAAGATACTTTCCATTGTTCTACACATTGCTTCCTAGACACACACCTAGAAGCACTCTGTTTAGGACTTATTTTTCATTTGGCGTTATGTTGTGCTCAGTCACATAGAGATCCTGCTATGAAACTCTGTCTTTAAAGGCCTGAACTGAAGAGCAATGGGAGAAGGGGGAAAGGTAGGATCTGATTGGAGTGGAATGAGGAGTGGGGACAGTAAATCAGCTCCACTGGAATTGTCATACTCTTCATGAATTCACTGGATCAAAGGAAGTGATAAGTTTCTAAGCCTCAGAGATCCAGAACAACTAAACTCATTTTTAATGAGAAAAAAAGAAACTTTAACTTCTGCCCTGGTGTAAAATACTTACCAAAGACACCTTTCCTGCTAAGTACCATTCACTTCAAGAGTGAAATACAGCAACTCAGAAAAATGCCCAGGGCAACTGGGAAGCGTAGGAAGGAGGGAAGTTTGTGGTTCAACTGTCCCTGTAGGGGAGGAAAATCATCTCTGTTTCTTGACAGCTCCCTCACATAACTACAGAACAGCCAGCCCTACTTGACTCCAGTAAGAATTTAGCCTTTCTGCAGATTCTCTGCCTTCTGCCTCACAACCACAGGTAGAAGAGGGAAGAATGCCTTAAGGAAACCTCCTTGCTCCTGGGGATTGACATTGTGGGATCATTTGAAGACCTATGAAAAGAAAATTCTTACATTTTCCATGTGGGACTTGGGCATCTGCATCTAGTTGAAGACATAGGAGAGAAGGTTCAGGTAAATATGATTTCCTTATTTCTCATCTTCATTTTGCATTGCCTATAACTAGCAGGTAGCCTTTTGAGAGTAGTGATTTCTTTTTGTTCTTGGTAGGGGGAGTTTTCAAGCAGAAGAGTAGTAAAAAATGGACAAAAGCAGGGATCAAGCCATGGCAAAATCAGAAGAACCAGGGCTAGATTGATAAAAGGGCCTTTAGAACAAGCACTTTTCCAGGCTTCTGTCAATTTTCTGATCTTTAAGGGATTCTGGTTAGAAATGAGTTCATTATTTTTTATGCCATTTGGACTTCACTCAACATATATTTGCTGCTATTAAAAAATTCCCACCTGATGGACTGGAAAAAAGAAAGATTAAGTAATCCTCTATTAAAAGAGAGAAAGGGGTATTTGCAAATCATACTTGGAATATTCAAATTATTTAATAGACATCAAAGAATATTTGACATCTGTTCATACCATGGTGTTTATAAATTTGGTTCATATTAATACCTGCAAAAGGAAAAACACAAAGAATTACAGACAATGAGGTTGTGTCTACACAAACATATGATTTGTCACAACAAAAAGTTGCTTCTTTAATTCATTATATAATCTTTATGTCAGACTCTCACATAACATAAAAAATGGTTTAGAGAATTTTTCATCTCTGTATCTCATCTCTTTGATTCCTTACCAAGAACATATAAGAAACTTACTATATGAAAAACACCTAATCTGCCACCACAACCCCTTGCAAGCATACAACTCATCAAACTCAAAGTTTTCATGAGATGATGAAGAAAACAAAACTCACAATTGAGCTATTGGGAAATAAAGATGGCCACCAATGAGCAATCTTTTCTAGAATGTCACAGAAGAAAAAGCACTGAATCTATTCAAATCTCATCTCTGACACTTTCTAACTGTATGACCCTGGGTGAGTCATTTAATCTTGCTGCTCCTCAATTTCCTTATTCATAGTCAATTTTCATATCAGTGTATTTATTATTTGGGGATTTTGTTTTTGTATGAGTGTGTTATTACAACAATGACCAATATGTAATTGTGTTTTTCATGAAAATAATTTTTTTAATTCCTACCCATAAAATGAAGGAGTTCAACTGGATGACTTCTTAGGTCTCTTCTATCTCCAGAGGTATAGAGTTTCCTTTTTTTCTTCCATGCCCAACATAGGATTCCTCAAGATTATTCTTTTTTGAAGTCTAGACATCTCTTAGCAGGAAGTATTATCTTCTAGCTGTATTGTGCCCTTCTCAATATTCAAGCAACACCAACTTTTGTTGTGGACACCATGTCCCCAAGGCAGAACAGAATACTCTAGAGCCCTCCTTTTCAACAGTAGATATAATTTTCCTTGTGTGATAACTGAAATAATGTCAGGCAAGAGACCTTGCCTCTTCTATTTCTCCCTCTGAGCAGTTATATTGACTTTTAGACTATGAACCAACTGTTTCATTTCCAAGCACGTTCCAGGTGCTCTTATCAAAATCTGACCAAGTGACTCCAAAACATGATATCTTTCATCTGTGACATCTGAACACTGTGCCTTCCACCTCATTCAGTACTCCCCACCTGTCTTGAAAAACTGTCTCAATTTATCCTGAGTTGTCTTCCAAGAGCCTGGGAATATTCTGGGAACACTTGGAGGAGATTATTCAAATTTTCCCCAAACAGCTACCTAACCCCTAAACCTAAACAAAATAATAACTCAAAATAATAACCCATGTGAGGTGAGTAGTAGTGGTGATTATTATCACCATTTTACAGATGAGGAAACTAAGACTGAGAAGTTAAGTGATTTGGCCAGGTTCACACAGATAGTTTCTAAAGTCAGATTTGAATCCAGTTCTGATGATAACAAATACACTTGGTATTCTTTCTATCATACTATGAACCAAAGTTAAGTGGTCATGTCAGCTTAAGGCACCTCAAAGAAATTCAAACTGTATCTTTTGATAATTTTCTTATGTTTTTAAATATGCAGACCTTTGGTAGAAATGTCATCAGAGTCAATGAGCATATATTAAGTACTTATTATATGCCAGGTACTGTTCTAAACACTAGAGAAAGGAAAAGTAAGCAAATACAGTCCATGTTCTCTAGAAGCTTTCATTTTAATGGAGACAAACAACTAGGTACATGCAAGAAATATACAGTGTATATGGAAGGGAAGTCACTGGAGGGGGGTATTGAAAAATTTGAAGATATAATTGATAACTCACTATCAGTAACCTGGAGAAGTCAAGATGAAATGGAGAAATGAAAGATGACTTTAAAGGGATAAATGTTGTCCTAATATTTAAAAGAATTGGGAAGAGATCAGTTTTGAAAAAGTCAGTCCAGTGTGCTTGATGACTATATTGAGCAAACCTAAAACCAATTTTGAAAAAGACCATTTTTGAATATCTACAAAGTAAAGTGATAATCACTTGGAGACAACATAAGTTCACGAAGAATGGTCCTTTCAGTTCAGTAAGCATTTATTAATCATCTATTACTCAAAAACATTCTGAGAGCAAAAGATAAATAAAACGCATAAATCTAGTTCTCAAAATTACAAAGCCAAACTAATGTCCATTTTCTTTTTTGATAAGAACACTAGACTCATCAATATTGAACATGTAACAATGATTTTATTTCAGCATTTGACAATCATTTTCAATAGACTTTTGGACTAAATGGAAGATTAGTTGATAATACAGTTATATGGAGTAGATGTTTGAATGACTCTTCCCAAAGGACATTGACTAATGTATCTATGTGACTCTGGGTAACCATTTTCCTACTGATTTGCCAAGGGCTTCAACACTGTCTTATTCAGCATTTTTTGTTAGTGACTTGGACAGGCAAGTTCATTGTCTCTCTGTGCTCCCTGTACAAGGAATTTGTGTTTAATTCTGAATGCCACATTTTATAGGCTCAGTAATAAACTGAAGTATATACAGAGGAAAATATCCAAAATGATGAGAAGACATGTCATATGAAGAAAGTTGTCCTCAAACATTTAAAAGGAATCTGGGGAAAAATTGATTTATTATCTCTTACTACAAAGGGCAGAAAAAGCACTGATGGTTGAAGGGTATATGTTTAGATTAAAAACAAAGATAGCCCTTCTAACAATAAGAACTATTAAAAATAGAATGATATAATGGGTAGGGAGCAGCTGGGTGGCTCAGTGGATTGAGAGCCAGGCCTAGAGATGGGAGGTTCTAGGTTCAAATTTGGCCTCAGCTGTGTGACCCTGGGCAAGTCACTTAACCCCCTTTGCCTAGTCCTTATTGTTTTTCTGCCTTGGAACCAATACACAAGAATGGACACCCTTGCAAGGCTATGATAGATCTATTACTAGAGGTAATTAAGCACAGGCTGATATTTGACATAGTGGATAGAACACTCACTTGGAGTCAGGAAGATCTGGGTTCACATTCTACCTCAGACAGAGGAATTATGACTTCATATGTCACTTAATCTCTTATAACCTCAATTTCTTCATCTATGACAAGGTGAGAATAATAGTACCTTCCTTACAAAGTTTAAAGGTTAAAATGAAATAATACACACAAATCATTTTATTCATCTGAAACATGTTATATAAATGTGTTATTAGTATGTAATCAGTTAATCAGTAAGTATTTATGAAGCATGAGCAGCTAGGTGGCACAGTGGATAGAGTGGCTGGCTTGGAATCAGTAAGAGTCTTCTTCCTGAATTCAAATATGGCCTCAGAGACTTACTAGCTATGTGGCTGTAGGCAAGTCACTTAATCCTGTTTGCCTAAAAAAAGATCTATGAGGCATCTGTGTACATAATGACAAAAATTAAATAGTCCCTGCATGCTAGCGTTAGCATACAGGAGGAATTCCTACATTATGTAGATGAATGTAGGTCATGGGATAAAATAGAAAGAAAGCTAAGTTTTAAGTTAAATGACGGGTTCAAATCCCAACTTTGTCACTTACTACCTTAATCAAAAACAGTTACCTTCTCTAGACTTCATCTTTCTCACATGTTAAATGAAAGAGTTAGACTAGATAAAATGATGTAGTAGAAATAGTGTTGGAAGTGTAATATGGAAAATCTATGTCCCAACTGCACCTCAGGCAAGTCTAGCTATGTGACCCTGAGAAAGTCACTTAATGACTTAAAGTGTCACAGCCTCCAGTTCTTCATCTGCAAAAGGAGGATGGGGACAGGTAATAATAGTACCTACTCAAAAGGATTGTTGTGGGGATCGAATGAATAATGAATGTAAAACACTTTGCAAAAGTTAAAGTGCAATATAAAAGCTAGTTATTATTTTTCTTTTCTATGATCCTAAGAACTTCAAAGATCTCTTCCAAATAAAAAATTCTATGCCCAGCATTAGTAAAAGTCGGGATGTACGAGTTACTTTTGTATTTATTTTTAACGTTTATTATTTCTATAAACCAGTTTCAATCCATGGAAAAAGATGTCACTCTCATTAACTACAAGTTTCACCCCCGTTCTCCATCCTGGATCCTCTTCTCTCTGCATAGCCTTTTTACATGTTGATACAATTTTTTAAAATTGTTTTCTGGCATTTTGTGATGCATGTTCTTTACCACCCTCCCATCCCTTCCCCTTTCCCAAGATGACAGGCAATATGATATAGGTTGTACATATGTTATCATAAATACATATCTCCATGTTCATCATGTGAAAAAATACACATATCTCTTCCACTAGAAAAAAAATGCATGAAGGAAAGCAAAGAATGGTAAGCTTCAATTTGCATTTATACTCCATCAATTCCTTGTTAATGATAAATAGCCTTTTTCATTTATATAGACTTTTCCTTGGTGATCTCATCAGCTCTTTTGGGTTCAGTTGTCATTTCTAAACAGATGATTCTCAGGTCTACTGAATAGCCCTCACCTCCTCACTGAGTTTCAATCATATATCACTAACTTCCT
The DNA here is from genome assembly GCF_027887165.1 of Monodelphis domestica. Taxonomy (NCBI): domain Eukaryota; kingdom Metazoa; phylum Chordata; class Mammalia; order Didelphimorphia; family Didelphidae; genus Monodelphis; species Monodelphis domestica. Next base: position 108,369,125 of record NC_077234.1, read on the forward strand.
GTAGGATATCATGAATTGGATAATCCCCAAACATCTCAAATTCAACATGTTCAAAGTAGAACTCAATATTTTCCCCCAGACTCCTCTCTCTTCATAAATGTCCTACTATTTTACCTTGATTTCATCATTAACTTCTTTCTTTCACTTATCCTCAATATCCAAAGTACTGATAAATCTTGTTCTTATCTCTACAGTATTTCTCTTATGCATCTCTTTTTCTCCACTTAAACAAACTTATGTGTTCAATCCCTTATCACCTCTAACCTGGGCTATTACTATTTAGCCTTCTAACTGGTCTTCCTGCCTCTAATCTCTTCTCTCTCAAATCTACCTCTCCACTTAGGAAATTGTTCAAAGTGTAGGTCTGCTAGATTACTCACCTGTTCAATGAGCTCCAATGGCTCCCTGTTAAGTCCACATTCAAATTATAAATCCTTTTTTGGTATTTAAAAATCTTTATGATCTAACTCCTTTCTACCCTTTCAGTTTCTTTAAGACTTTGCTTCTCTCCATATATTCCATGATCTAGTTACATGGGACTATTTAAAACTTCTCAAATAAAGTATCTCTGCTCCTTTATACTCACTGCCCTCTATGACTAGAATGTTCCATATCCTTACATTTGCCTTTTGGTGTTCCAAAATCAGATTCTCTTCTCAGGTTACCTATCACCTACTTTTTTCTCTTTATTTATTTCTCTTTTCTCTTTATCTATCTCTTTCATTTTTTCCCATTTCCCATGCTTCTCTATCAATCGTCCCTTTTCTCTCATGAAACTATAGAAATATCTCCCTTTCTCTCTCTCTTTTTCAAACTAACCCACAGTCTTAGCTACCAACTTATTCATGTTTTGACTAATACAAAATTTAAAAATGAAGAACTTTCCTTTGACCCTACAATATTTCTCAAGCTATCAGATCATCAATTCCTTTCCTTTTGCTACTTAACTTCCTCTAACTTAACCATTCTAGCAACCTCCAAGTTGTCTTTGACTATTCCATTCTTTCATCCTCAATATCCAAACATTTGTCAAACCCTGTTGGTACTGCCTATCTCATCTCTTTCCTCTTTTATCTCTTATCTCTCATCTTCTAACTTTCACCTTTCTTCTGTATTCTCTCCCCTTTAATCTCTCCTTTCGGTTCTCTCTTCCTATGTCTCCTCTCTGGGTTCTCCCCTCATCTTTCATCTCTCTTTTCTTTCTCATCTCTTCTTTTTTCCTTTCCCCTTTGTATTTCCATCTCACTTCTTTGTGTACTATTTCAAACAAATCTAAATTCTAGCTGCTGAGCACTGCATCTCCCACTTCTATCCTTGTTCTGTGGAACAGCTTATCCTATGTATCACTATGTCATTTAACATTCTATTTTCACAGAATCGATTACCACCATTAAACAGGATGTTTCTGTACCAATATTGCCTTGTGGAAGGGTTAGGGTTATCTCATAAAGGATAATATGGGGAACTAGATACAGAGAAAAATGCACCAGATTTAAAGGTGGGATCTGAACTTGAGTCTCAGTTCTACCACTGTATGACCTTGAATGTCATATCATTCCATGTCTCAGTTTCCCCATCTGTAAAATTTAGGGGCTGGACTAGTTAACTTTTAAGATCTACTCCACATCTATATCTAAGAGCCTTTGTTCCCAATGTCTGAAAAATATTAGCTCGTTTTGAGTTCTTAGCCACCTGGTCCAGTTCCCTGATTTAAAGATGAGAAAACTGAGACCAAAGTAGTTCACATAATCAAAGCTAACAAAAATTAGAGACAAATTAAGAATTAGAAAGAATTCATCAGAAATTAGATAAATATGAAACAATTATAGCTGTAGCTACATGATGCTTTACATTCAGGTGAAAACCAAAAAATTGTTTGAATATCTGGATAGTTTGCTTCATGTGATATCAAACATCTCAATGCTTAGAAATATTTGGGTAATTGAAGTTAACAGTTTTGTGTGGGTGTTTTATAGCTTGTAGACAGAGCCTAAGAAAAGAAGACAGCAAAGTAATTTGGAGTACATTTAGATCTTCCTAGTGTTACTACTGAATTTTTCTCTTGTCTAATTATGGTATTACTTTAATGTTAAATATTATGTTTGAATTTTTTTTAATAAGATGACTTGGCACCAACTTATGTCTTATTTTCTGCATGAGTGTCACAACTGTAACTTTTTGGATCTGTTTACTGTCTTTCATTTAATGCCTCCTTTTCTCAGCTATAACTCTGCAATTTCTTCTATTTTTGCTATTCCTTGATTAGGATGTAGCGTATTTCAAAATTTCCCCCACATTTTCCTTATTGAGGACTTATGTCCTCATCTTAGTTTGTTTCCTTATTCAATTTTTAAAAGTTTTAGTTTCAGGGGTCTATAAAATATTTGTGGGAAACAAGATATAGAATCAAAATATATTTCCATTCACTTCTCAATGAAAAAAATTACAACTTGATGAAATCAATGGAGAGGAAACACTTAAAATTAATAGTACTCCTGGAAATTCATCTGATGGGCACTTAGTTATGAGGTTTGCTTTAGGAATCATACCTTGGGATAAAATGAGAGATTCAGAGATCCTTCTCTAGTGCAGTGAGATGAATGGCATCTTTTCTATACATTTTGTTGTTCTCAGCATTTTGCTCAAATATAATAATGGCTAACATTTATTTGGGGCATGATGCAGATTATCTTTTTGTTCGACTCAACAACCTTGTGAGGCAAGTATTATTATTATTCTTGTGTTATGAGTGAGGAAACTAAGATTGAGAAGGGAAAATAAACTTAACTTGTTGAATGTATATTATCCAATCCAATCCTCACAATAACCCTGTCAGACAGACTCTATTATTAACCTCATATTATAAATGAAAGACTGAGAGTGAGAATAATTAAGTAACTTGTCTAGGATCTCACAGTTATGAAATATCGGAGTCGGGATTCAAATTCATGTCTCCCTGAGCCCAAATCTAGCACCAAATTCATGGCAGCACCTAATTACAAATGAAGTTTGGTTGTGCCATGTAACCCTATTGATATATCATTAAGACCTGACAAAATATGATCAATAAGAAGATTCGTTTCCATAGAAATGTACAATGACACACACTGATGGTAAGACTTTCACAAAGTTACAATTATGCTATTGAACAAGTATTATCTTAAACACAGCTCATCTTTTTAAAATCCGCCTTTTCTGAAATGTAAGAAAGCAAATTTTCAATAAATAAAAATTAATAGAGTCTTTTTGTATTTGTGTTCAGGAACTCTACATACCTCATCTCACTAAATTTAAAACATACTGTATCACAATTAATTCATAGTCTATTACAAAAGTTCCAAATTTGTGTCATCCCAAAATATACAGATCCTAGCTGTGTGACCTGGGCAAGTAATTTAGCCCCCTTTGGCTATCCCTTACCACTCTTCTGCCTTGGAATCAATATCCAGTATTGGTTCCAAGGTAGAAAGTAAGAGTTTTTAAAAACAAATAAACAGCTCCTTGATATCATAGTAAACCACCTCTAAGAATATTATTTTCCTTTGACCCCATCAGAAGCCTTTCCATCAGCCCTGTAGATGAACCCTCAATTATTCATTGTTTCCCCCAATTAGAATGTAAACTTCTGGAGAGCAAGGATTCTCATTTTCTGTTTGAATCTAACATCTAGAATAGGGCTTGGCACATAGTAAATACTTAATAGATGCTTTTTAACTCATTCATTTACTAAAATATCAATCAACTTACTTCTTCCAGGCAAAGCTCAAATTTAGTAGTAGAAGGAGGTTGAAGGAATGGTCTTTAAAGATAGAAAATTGCAGAGTTAGATAGAAACAAAGAAAAAAGAAATCATAATCTACCCATATCTTTTTTACAAAATGAATAATAATAATAATAATAATGGAAAAATGAATCTGAGATTGAAACATGACATGAATTACTTAAGAGTACTTTTAGAGGTTTTTTAAAACTCTGCCTTATTGATCTCACCCTAAAAATTATATTTTCATCATATGATCACCCTTTCAGTTTGTGTTGTCAGCTACTCCTTTAGCAAGCACACATCACAAGCTCAAAGAAGGAAAATTATATTTACAGGTTGAGAAAAAAATAATACTCAGATTAAAATGTGTGATAAATATTAATATATAATACACATCCTCAGACACAAAAAGTATTCCATATGTTAGTAGCTACTCAATGGGACATGGCTATTATAAGTCATTATAGTTCCCAGGAGGTGTTGACAACAGTCACTCCTCTTATACTTTCTAAAGTTCCCATGTAACAGATTCTACAATCTTTCCTGCCCTTTATCACTCTGCCTGCAGTTCTAGACAGCTCCCAATAGATGGTAGCGCTAAACACATAGGGAAAAGTATTGGTAAATTACAATCCCAAGTATATTAAAGAGACAGTATTTCAGTTTAAATCCCTCTCTACCCCCCAACCTAGTTACTTCCACTCTAAATATATCTCCTTATATTATAGTTCCCCCTAACCTTTGGATTCACATAAAAGTTCACTGAGCAGTTCAGGACTATAAACCTATTTCTTTCCTCTCAGAATGGGCTTCTGTCATTGAAACTTAGATCAAGTTAACTGTCCTTTTACCCCTGAACTAGACATTTTTCTCCATCCTTACCTCAACACTTCAAGTTGATAAAATACATCAATCTCCCATAAATTGCCTCCCTGGAATGAAACAGCTTGGCATGGCCTAGAGGGTGGAGTATTTATCTTGAAATCAAGAAAATGTTGGCCTAAATATGTTGCATAATACTTACAAACTTCCCCAAGTAATCATAGAAAAGTCACTTTACTTCTCTAGGCTAAATTTCATCAATAATAAAATGAAGATGAGTTCTATTTTTTTCAGTTATTTCAATCATGTGAAATTCTTCATGACCCCATCTGGGGTTTTCTTGGCAAAGATAGTACAGTGGTTTGCCATTTCCTTTACCAGCTCATTTTACAGATGAGGAAACTGAGGCAAATAGGGTTAAGTGATTTGTTCAGGGTCACAAAGCTAGTAAGTATCTGAAGCCAGAATTGAAATCAGGAAGATGAATCTCCCTGGCTTCAGATCCTGCACTCTATCAAATATGCTACCTAACTGCCCTAAAATCCCTTTAGTAACTTTAAAATGCTAAGAATTCTGATATAGATAAAATGGTGTCCTATATAGAGGGCTGGACTTGGAATCAAGAAGACTTGGGTTTGAACTATGCCTTGGACACTTAATAGCTGCATGATCTTGAGAGAATTCATTTCTCTGGGCCTCAATTTCATGATCTCAATTGAGGACCTGATGACTTCAAGGAACCAGTCTAGCTCCAGATCTATGATCCTTCCTCAGAGGATTGTATCTGCAAAGATATTGCTAACTTTAAAGTCTATATAAACATCAGCTGTTGCCATTATTCAAGTTATCTGGAGCTGATTTCTAAGATGTCTGGGGAGTCAACCCTGGTCCATGTCAGCATTGCTGTGTTGTGAGGGGGGGAGGGAGAAATTTAACTGTTTCTTCTCTCTGTGTTTTAAGACTGCTAAACTATATCCCAATAATATGTCACCAATTATTTAATGTAATTAACTATGTCTGATATGGCCCTTGACCTCCAAATAAACCAAACCTCCAGTTTTCAAAAGACAGTAAAAGCTATCTCCAAGATTTTCCAGAAAGGAAGCAGTTAAATCCTATCCTTACTTCTTTCTTTTTTACTGATATGTTCAGGCAGACACTTAAGGGAGGGATCATTCCAGACAGTCCCTGGAAGAAAGCTGGCAACACTGGCTCCCATATTTTTGAATTATGCTATGAGACATGTAGCAGCTTCCAACCTGCCCGTCTCAATTGCTGTGACAAAGCACCTAGACCCCTGGATAGTCAGTGCCTAGGTTATTTCAGACCTTAAATACTAAACTGGAGACAGAAAAGCCTTCTTCCAGATGAGGGAGCAAGGAATATAATTTACAATAGATCAAGCCAGCCTTTTCTGTAGAGCAAAGATCTGTTAGAAGGTCCATTTTAACCTTTTAATACATGACTGATCTGCAAAAAAATTCTTTAGACACTTTTAAACTATATGTCTGAAAATCTGCCCTCACCCCAACAGCTAATATTTGCCCAACAAACAGATAAAATTATAATTTGTAAGAGGTCTGCTATTTCTTATTCTTTCTTATGAGACTTAAGAATCCTTTTTTATTGTTTTGATAGGAATCCATCCAGTTATGGACACTCTTTATAAATTGGTTAAAAATGGCAGAAAGATTCTATTAGAGCAAACTAGTGTGCATATCCTAATCCATGCCAGGAGTAATGAACTACACAAAGCCCCCTTAAAGAAAACCCTGTGCCAGTTACTACTCGGTTACATTAGCTGACAGGGGAGAGATGATTACATTTATGGATTTTTTCCCCTTATAGAAGCAGAATCTATATGCAGTTGAAGAATTATGTATTATCACCACAGGATTTTGAATCCAGCTAATGAATATCCCTACAATAGGAAGACTTTTTGAGAACCTGTCTGGCCTTGCAAATAATCCTCTGTGTGAACTCTAAGTGAGGTTTTCTGACTTCTCTCTGAGTCCATACTATTTATTTCCACAGTGATCATCAGTTTCTGAAATTAAAACTTTTTTGTTTCATTAAATTTGATATAGATCATACATTTTTGTTTTATTTTGTTTTCTAGAGGGTTGCTTAGCTTATATTTGTAAAGTACTAACCCTAGTACCTGGTTCATAACAGGCTTTTTCCTCCCCTTAAAACCCTTACCTTCTGTCTTACAATTAGTATTGTGTATTTGTTCCAAGGCAGAACAACAACAAGGGCTAGCAGAACAGGGTTAAGTGACTTGCCCAGAGTCACAGAGCTGGGAAGTGTTTGAGGCCATATTTGAAGGTAGGATCTGCTGTCTCTAGGCCTGGCTTTCAATCCACTGAGCTATGCAGTTGCCTCCCCCACCCCCACCCCCACCCCCACCCCCATAATAGGCTTTTAATAAATGCTTGCTTCCTCCCTTCTTTCCTTCCTAATCTTGACCTGGGATTTCATCCTTCCAAGTAATTCCCTCCAAAGATGCAGAAATGCTTGGCACCCAGCCCAAACCAGCAGCAAGGCTCTGAGTCTCCCTGCATGATGCAGAAGTATCTACTACCACTTTCCTTTTAAGGAATTGCCTGGGGTCCTGAAAGGGTAAGTGATTTGTCCATGGTCCTGAAGCTGATCTATATCAGGTTGCTGTTCAGTCATGTCTGACTCTTCATGACTCTGGACCACACTGTTCATAGGTTTGGTTTGGAGTCTTGTTTTGTTTTGTTTTGTTTTTGTCAAAGATAGAGGAGTGGTTTACCATTTCCTTCTCCACTGGATTAAGGTAAACAGAGATTAGGTGACTCACCCAGACTGACATAAATAATAAGTTTCTGAGTCTGAATTTGAACTCAGCTCTCCCTGAATGCACATAGGAGTGTTCTATGCACTGAATGACCTACCTGTCTCCTGTGTCAGAGACAGGATTTAAACCCAGGTCTCCCAATTCAAACTTTTATTATGTCTTCCCAGAGGTGTCAAACTTGACACCAGCATACAAGCCACAGCATTGTGCCACCCAAAACTAATTAAAATATAATTGGAGACTACTTTTAAAAATTAAAATTCAATAAAACATAGAAAATATTACATTTTAAAAACAATTCAGTTTGGGGCCTTCAAGGATTCTTTTATACAAATTAAAATACTTTACCACCTTGCCTCTTGTTTATTAAGTAAAAAGCTTAATAATGTAATGAACTATTTAGTGTAGACAAAACTCTCTTACAATTGTAGTGTTTTATGTACCTATTCACCAAAGTAGTTTCAAATAGGATTATGGCTTTAGAGCTAGAAGGAGCCATAAAGTGTGATCCTCTCCTTTTACAGATAACTTAAACCCAGAGAGTGACACCCTGGACACACAGCTAGCAACTGTCTGAGGCTGGATTTGAAGCCAAATCTTCCTGACTCCAATTCCAGTGTCCTATCCACTATGTCTGCATTGTCTTATTTTATTCTTACATATCTGTGAGACTAGTAAAACAGTTACTATCATCCCCATTTTGCAGATACAGAAACTGAGTCAGGGCTGATTTTTATGTGACTAAAGTTATATAATTAAGACTAGAAATGAGATTCTCAAGAAGATATTCATTGTGTGTCTATTAAATGCATTGTTTGTCGAATAAAGAATCTGTTTCTACTGACTCCAAATGCTTTGCCAATTTCATTATTTCTAAAAAGTTCATTATTTTCCTGGTCACCCAGGCTTGAAACCTTAGGGCTAACTTTGATTCATCCCCCTCCTTCACACCCACATCCTCCTGCCAGATCTATTCATGTATTGAGCTCTGTGTTGAGCTCCCTACAAGACCTATCTCAGATCTGCCCTTCCCTTTTATTCCTTCTGTCATTATGCTGGCTCAAGTCTGTATTCCCTACTGCCTAGATTATTGCTGCAGATTTTTTAATAATTTTTATTGCCTCTAAATATGGAAATGCAAAATTTTCTGACTTGAAAGAGGTTTAGAGACCATCTAGTAGTCTAACTTGGATCTGACCTAGCATCCCTAACAAGTGATCATTCAGTCTCTATTTAAAGACAAGGAAGGGGCATTCACCACCTTCCAAAGCAGCTCATTCCATTTTGTGAGAACTGTAATTGTTAGGAAGTTTTTCTTTATGTAAAGATGTGTCTCATTCATAGTGCATCTGCACTTTGTAAAGGGTGCCACATTTTTAGATTTGAATGGACAATTTCCTATGGGATGGAAATTTTTGACTACCTCCTTTGGTACTTGTGAAGGATGTGAGGCTCTCATAAGGGCTTCTGTTTGAAAGTTAGGAATTGCTGTGGTTGCTACCGGTATCCCCCATATGTATTCTTCACTACTCCAGTACTGTTAGTTGGTACCTAGTCTCCCTATGGATGCTGGGTGTATTTGGAGGTAATTTTCAAGGTTTGTAAGGTAGAATACTAACCATTTTACTTTTTTGCTTTTTGAGTTAATATCTTTATTAACAGTTGATTGTACTTCCAGGCCACATGGGCAGCAAGATGGAGAAATAGACATTTTCTCTGATCCCCATGTCCTATCAAATCTCTCCAAAACAAATTATGCCCCAAAGATTAAGCAACTTCAGCTGTCTCCATGGTCTAAAACACCCATAATTCAAAAGATGGTTTAAAAATGGAAAAAAAAATTTAAATTCAGGAAACCATGAACTGATACTCACTGACCCCATATTCACTCAGCAAGCCTTCCCCACCTTCTATGCTACAGTAAGAGATCCTGCACCAGCAGACCCAAGGACCCAACACCGGTTTACAACAAAATTCACCCCATTACCCCAATGTCCTCCTTCCTTCTTTCCAGTGCCATGGAAACCCTGACCCTGAGCTGCAGAAGTTTGCCCACACAGCAACAAACAAAAACCCTGCAGGCCTTTGGGAACAAAAACCTGGTGGAAGGGGTTCCCCTAATACCATTGCACTGGTTCTGCCAAGCTCTGAACTGCCAGTTCTGGGCCAGAAAATTTAGGAACAGAGGGAGCTTGAAAGAATATCAGGAAAAGACAGTTTTGGAGCAGGGGGTAGGGAATTGCAGCACTTCACTAGCCCAAGGGAAGGATCATATCACCCAGCTGGGATCAGTTTTAATCACCCCAAAGTCACTTGGGACAGAGACCTAGGCTGGTGAACCATGAACTGTCCAGAATAGGAGGAGGCTGAGGCAGTTTGAGATCCATCCCCTAAGCAAACCACTGTCAGAGGGAACAGAGTCAGAAAGTAAATAAGGGGAATTCAGAGGGGGAAACCGAAATTATAAAAAATCTCAGGGAGAAGAAAACTCAAATACCTAGAACATAAGCAGGTAAATCAACAGGAAAAACATTAACAGAATCAATTTTGACCTCCAGATCTAGTAAATGAGTTTAAAGCTATTTTAATAAATGCTGCAAAACAAAGGAAAATTATCTGACATTTAATGAGGCAAAAGACCTTGTGGAATACAAAGAGAATAAAGAGCCATGTTACACTGTTCCTGTGTGGTTCAAAAAAGAAATGAGAAATATGAGAGCAGAATTTATGTCCTACACAGCAAAAAATAATAGGCAGAATAGGAAGATTGGAATCTGTGGTGTCAAATCTCACCAAAGAAACAAAAGATAACAATAGATTGGCAATGAAAATACAATGAAGTGAGAAAAACAAAATAGAAAAAGCTAAAACTGCTAATATTAAAATAAACTATGATTACTATGAAAGCACAACATTGATCTCCAAGACAAGATTTATATAACCTAAGGAGCATAAGTCATGCAGAAGAACATGACGGGACAAAAATACCTTCATGCAATAATGCAGAAAATAATAGAAGAGAAATGCCTAGAAAAATTCTGAACAAAGAAAATGAAATAACTATCAAAGGAATTCATGGATCACCTCCAGAAAAAAAAAAGTCAAGGCTACAAATTCTAAAACATCAAGCTGTTTAATTTTAAATTTCAATTGGGAAAGTTCTGCAAGTAACCAGAAGAAACACCTTAAAACATAAAGGAAAGGACATTTGAATAATACAAGACAATTTTGCATCCCCCAGAAGATGCAAAGGAATAGAAAGGAATAGGAAGGAATAGAAAAATTTGTTCTGATGAGCCATAAAAGCCAGAATGAAGCCCAGAGTAATCTACTCTGAAAATCTAAGGTTAACTGTACATGAAAAAGGTAGATATTGAATAATAACAAAGGAATATCTGAATTTTTTTAGAAAATTATTTGCTCCTCAAACATTCTAAATAAGAGTATAACAGGAGAGACAACAGTTAACATTTTCTTTCTAAAAGCACATGAAAATAAAGAGATGAAGGCAGAAGTATGACAGAGGTAACACTGAAGAGGCAGGCATGAGGCATTATGGACAGAACTTGGTGATCACCTGTGTACAAGTGAATCAATTATTTTAGGTGGGAATATGTTACAACATGGAAGGATACACAAAGAGAGGCAGAAGGACAGAGAATATGTGATGCTCTGGGATCAAATAAAAGCTAGCACAAAGGGGTAGATGGCTCCATAGTCTGAGAAAGACAAAAACCTAAAGAAAATCGGGTGAGGAGAAGGAAGGAAGAAATAAAAAGAGAGAGATAGAAAGGAGGCCTTTCTTTGAAGGTAGGAAGGGGTTTCACTGATGAATGCTCCCAGTTATGAAGATAGTCTGTGAAGGTCGATACTTGATTTTGGTTTGTACTGAGGAATTTGTTGCTCAGAAAGTTTACTTGCTCTACCTCTGTGGGATAGAGTTGAACTCTTGTGAGAAAGTGGAACCTGAGTTACTGGGAGAACATGGGACTGAGGGGGGAAAGTTGAGGCAAATGAGGAAAAGGGTAACCAAGAGAGGGTAAAGATCAATGGTAGGCTGCCTGATTATGGGGGTTGGGTTATTCTGGGAGTGCGGCATAATGGAAAAGGGAAATCCATGGATCAACTCTATAAGGCAGTGGCAGAAATTGCCTAAAGGCAAAAGTCTACAATGAATAACTTGGAAGTTTTGATTCCATAAGAAATAAAGAGAAAATAGTCTAGATAATTAATTATAGGTATCATGAATCAGAGAAAATGGGAGTCTAAAGTAGAGAAGGGGAGAATGGATAAAGAGGAGTGAGAAAGGTTCTAAGATAGCCCCAAGGTACTGATAATAAAAAAAATGCTATGCACAGCCAAAGAAGGAGCCTTTGGAATCTGATTGTAGATCAAAACATCCTTCACTTTATTTCCTTCATGAATTTTGTGTTATATATGTGATATGTTCCTTCAGTCATGACATAGCTAATATGAAAATATGTATTGCATGAAAGTACATATATAACTTACATCAGACTATTTACCATCAGGAGGGAGGAGACAGAGAGAATTTGAATTGTGAAATGTCAGAAAACAATTATCAAAAATTGTGTCTACATGTAATAAAAAAAAACAAAATTTATTTTAAAATTTATTTTAAAAAAGAGACTGAAATGAATCCCTTTTTATAAAGGACTGTATAAAGTGAAATTCCAGAAACTAACAAAAACTACTACTTGATAGAAAAGAGAGGAAGGAAAATGTACTTAACTGAGAAAAAAAAGGGAAGCATCATATAAATGCAAAATGAAATAATCAAGCCAAGAAAACAATATACACAGTAACTACAACCATGTCAATAGAAGAATTACATATAAAAAAATCAAAAGTAAATGTAACAAAGCAATAAAGTTCAAACAGGATTAAAATGAGGAGATATGAGAAGATAATCCCAACACAACCTTTCATGAAGATGGGAAGTTCACGGTTATTATACATTATACACGCTTCAGACTTCTTAAAAAATATTGATCAGTTATGTTGATTTTTTTCCTCTCTAAAAATTACTACTTGCTTTCTGAGAAGGGGAAGTGGAGAGATACTTGGGACAATTATGATGAGGTAAAAACAGAAGATATCAATAAAAAAATTTTTACAAAAAGGAATTAATAGTGCACCTGGCTGATTTTTTCACAGAAAGTATGCTGGTAGGAGATTAGGCCCTATAATAATAGTAGTATTTGCCCACCAGTAACCCTCAGAACCTTGAGGGTAATAGTAGGTACCCTCTGAGGACTCACCCCCTATTAGCACAGCTGTAAGATCAGAAAGGGGGAGAAGTGTTCTTCTAAGAAGTAAATTCCCTGATGAGGGTAGCAAATTGGAGTGGTCATACTACTTTAGTTGCACCAATACCATTGTCATATTTAAATCAGTACTAAATCTCTTTCTGTAACTTTTACCAGTTGTTCCTAGTTGCCTCAGGAGCCAAAGAAAAGTTTAATTCCTCTTCTACATGGTCATTTTCAAATACTTTCAATCAGCCAAGATACTCCTTTCCCAACTGAGTTTTCTGTTGTATGGGGCAAGCAAGTGCTTGAAACAATCCTATATTCTTCTAGCAATTACTACAAAGTTCTCTTTGGGAAATTTAATTTGCAAGTTATTAGTGAAAGAAATACACAAGTACTTATCTTTAAAACAGTGGTTTTTATGTAAATGTCTTGAATAATTGCAATGGAAAAAAAGAATCCCATTGTATCTTCCATGTAGAAAAAGTCAAGTATTCTTGTGTCCCTTGGCATTGCTTCCTGTCCTTCTCTTCTGCCTTCACAATCTAGATTTTTTAAAGATATTCAGGTAAGCAAGGAATATGGCAATCTGAAGAGAGGAAAAAGTATCCAAACATCTTCACTCATTTTCCCATTATGCCAAATTCAGTATTTTCTAGACTATTTTAAAAATTTGGTCAGTAATTCATTTTTCTTTAAATCCACAGAATAATTATTCTTATCTTTTATGTACTTAGCATTTTGCTAGTTGGATGCAAAGAAATATAAGATGTGGGCTGTGCCCTCAAGTGCCTTATAATTTTTTTGGAAGGGAAGAGGAAAGAATATACAAAAATCATTTAAGAGCAACACAAGACATTATAAGAGAATGTGTCAAGTAAGTGGGGAAGACTAAGTTTATAATGGTCATTAAGAGAAAGGAAGATCACCAAGTATCAGAAGAATAAGATGTTAGATCTGCTTTTTGGAGAAAGAATAACCTTTAAATACATATAGTGGAAAGGGAAGGTCAACCCAGTCTGAAGCAATAATATAAACAAAGGTAGGAAGCAGAAATGAGCATGGTTTTGTTAGAAAGGCAATAGAGGAGACTGGTCTGAATATTATAGTGATAATTTGCACATATTTGGATATTCCTATTATCTCATTAGAGTAGGTGCAGTAAGAACAGATCATATTGCATTCATGTATTCTCAGCTTTTGTGAAAGTTATTGTGTCCTACCACACATCCTCCAAAAAACATCTATACAACTTGCTGGGAGTCGTTCCTCCAGTGTTTTAGTTATTTTATGGATATCAGTGTATTCCTCAATCTGTCCACCAGTCACCTTAGACCCTTATTAAATGATTAGATTTCTTCTTATTCAGTTTATGTATGTCTTTGATGAATAAATGAATGAATGAAGAAGCATTTATTATAGCTTTTTCCTATATATGTGACCCTGGGCTAGTTACTTGACCCCAGTTGCTCAGCCTTTACTGATCTTCTGCCTTGGAACTAATACTGAAAATTGATTCAAAGATTTTTTAAATAACCTATATGCAAAGAGCTGTGCTAAGACTGGTAATACAAATAGAAGAGCAAGACAGCCCTTATTTCTATCAGCACCTAGTCTACTGGGGAAAACAACACATATGGAAGTTTCAACTGCTTATCAAATAGAAAATGCTCATGATCTCTAGTATACAGAAGCAAAGTAGATAGCAATGGCCCTTCCTTAATGTCACTTTCAATGATAAACTCATGGCAGTGTGTGATGATATACCATGTGGCCATGCCAAGGGCTTAAGTGGCAAGAGCATTCTTTTCTGGATCTTCAACAGATGTGACTATGGAACCTGCAAGAGCAGTTATCAGACTGTATCACCTCAAGAGTTGCTTTCTAGGATACTGCCTGAGGGCACTAGTCTGTCAATACTGCTATTCCAAAGACTCCTTGGTTTAATATCCTGGTCTGTCTCCATCAAGGAGATGATATGACTTCCCACTTGTTAATCATCATTGATAATATGCTGCAGCCTACTTATACCTACCATGAATCTTTCCAATGCTATTTGTGGTACCTGTAATTTTGATTAATCTGATAACATGGTGTTTTAAGAGTACTAGCTACAAAGCATCACAAGGAAAATAATGGTGTTACAAATGATGCAGCAGGGAATACATTAGGACCACTGAAAGCACCAAATAATTCTTCAAATGCAATCCATCCCGCTTCCCCTTCTTATTTCATTCTGAGTCCAAATCACTGATGAGCTTCAGTACCTTTCCAAGATAAATGTGCTAATGAGCTAATTCATAGAGCTGTCCTTCCAACTATATATGTATAACAAGTAGTGTTTTTGGAAAATATCTCTATTAATTATATTTTGTAAGTAGTGGAATGGTTGCTGAATTTGGAGACAGTATCTATTTGACTTTTGCCTCTGCTATTGATTGGATCCTGTACTAAATGATTTTAGTAAGTTCCTTAACCTCTCTAAGCTTGAGGTTACTAATGAATAAAATGGGAACAATAAAACTTACCTTACCTTTCAACATTGTAAGGAACAACAACTGTTTATCACTACTGTTTGTAAACTGTGAAGTGCTATAGAAACGTGACTTTTTGCTTATGATAGAATCAAGCAGTACTACATTTTAAGAGTTGTCTTTAAAATGTCCATTAAGGCTATGTCTACAGAATTTATGGTAGATCGATGTCATGGACTAAAATTTTGTCATAAGGCATAGAAAAAGAGACAGTTTTCAAAGAAAGTTGAGAAGACTTGTGTGAACTGATAGTGTGACAAGGGCAAAACCAGAAAACAATTTTTACAATATTCTTAAGAAAAAATAATTTTGAAAGACTTTAAAACTGGTCAATGCAGTGATAAACAATAATTCTAGAGGACTAAAAATGAAGCACGTTAGCCGCCACCTAATAGAAGAGATGGATTCAAGATGTAGAACGAAACATATATTTTTTTTTCACATGGTCATTGAGGAAATTTCTTTTGTTTGACTGTATGTATTTGTTTAATGAGTTTTTATTTTTCTTTGTTGTTCAGTTTTGGGGAAGTGAGAGAAATAAAATAAATAGTTTTTAATAGAAAAAATAATTTAATTTTTTAAATATGCTTTAAGCTTCCAGGATAATGTTGTGCAAATGTCACATTTTAACCAAGTGATACCTCTAAATTTCACAACTAAGAAGCTCATTGCAATTTTGTACTTTACACACTTCCAGAAAACAATGGATAAACAGTGGGGCATGAAATAATGTGTTGTTCAAAGGGCCTGCCAAGCATGTCAGGACAGAATCTCTTTTTTTTAGTTTTCAAATTGTTTTGTGATCTCCTGTAATAGCATTGCACTGCATTTTATCTTTAGAAAAACAGAGCCTTTGAAAAGGGCAGTTGATGAACCTTGACAGACACAATTTCTTAGGTGTTTTCTCCCAACCCACATGAACAGTGAAGGTACTTATCCTTTGACCTCAGGATTCAAAACTCATTTCTCAAGTATATCCTCAATACCAAATCATGAGATCATAGAATCTGAGAGTTCAAAGGGATCTTGGAGGCCATCTGGTCTAACCATTATCCAAATAATGAATCCCATTGACAATATTGCCAACAAATTGTCATAGCCTCAACCTAAATAATTCCAGTTATAGGGAATTTACTATACCCTCAAAGGCAACACATTCCAATTTTAGATGTTCTAAAATATTAAGAAGCTTTTTGAGGTGGGAAATTTTGTCACTCTATAACTTGTACCCATTGCTCTGTGTTTTAAACTCTGGGGTCAAGCCAAAGAAAGAGTCTAATCTCTCTTACACATGACAACCTTTCAAATACTTGACCATAAATAAAAACCCTGTCTTGTCTTTCTCCTCTTCAGGCTAAATATATCTAGTTCCTTTAATGGATTCCCACATAGCACAGTATTAAGGCTTCCCACTAGCCTATAAACTCACAAGAAGCAATAGTATATGACTAGATTTAGGTACCACAGCCTCACAGTTTGATTTAAGATGACTGCTCTTATGAGTTTTTCATATATTTTTTCATTATATCAATCTTTTAATGGGTATCTAGTGACCTATAAAAAGTGTACTATGATAAAAAAAAAGAGGAGCAAATTGACAGATGACCCACATGTCAGACTGACAAGATAAACATTCCAACATAGACCCAGCATCTTTACCTGTTTCATTGGACAGTGAAAGTCATTTGGAAGAAAGGTCAGTTATATTTGATCTTGTTATTCAAAAATATCAGGGTACTACGCTTGACAATTTCTAATTTGACAAAAGGGCCTTCCTCAAAGAATAAGGAGTTCCAAACAGATTAGCAGAACAGATGTGGAATTCATTCCAACCAAAGTCCTAGAAGCAAGATCTAACAGGAACAATCTGGATGGATCTGAAGTCTTCACAACTCTATCCTCATAAATATTGGGGCTTCTTAAGTCACTGTGCTTAAGACATTTAATCTCAGTTCTTTTGTTTGTAAGATGAAGATACTAATAAAGGTCTATCTTATTGGAATTGCTAATCCAGATACTGTACAAAATGACTGAGATTATCAAACATATTACAGTATTTTTATAGAGAAAAGTAGTATAAACCTATCAAAATAAAATTCTGCTTAAGAACCAAGTTATTTGTACATACTCTGGTCACTTAAGGACAGATAATACCATCCATCATTGGCTTGTTGATAGAAAAACATATTCAGTGTCCTATATTAGTACTCCCAAGGCTGCTTCAATTTAACATTTTTTGATGGCAGCCATATTTCATTTCTAAAGCAAAAGTACTTTTCCCAAAGGAATTCAGTAATGGTTACAAATCAGATATAGTGCTCTCATTATTTCTGAGTATATCCCTATTTTATAGAGGGTACATAAGTGACTTAGATACATATCATATAACCATGCCTGGCAATACCATGAGAAAAAGTCCAAGCATTCAAAACCAGATACAAGGGACCAACTGAGCTTCTCTGGCCATGAAACAGAATTCCCTCCCAAGGGAAAGGGATGAAATCATCCTTTTCTAATGTAGTTTATATCAGCTGGAAAAACTATCCATGGAAATCCTCTCATACATGAAGATTGTGACTTCCTGCACTAGAAAAGCAAAGAAAGGAAAAGAAAAAAGAAAAGAATACCCCACAGAGGGACAGAAGGCCTAGAACTGAGGAGACACTTATTTTTTCCCATAAAAAAGGTCAGAATTTCAGAGGTGATGGGACCTCTTTTAATCTGACAAGAGTAATATTAATAATAGTCCCAGCTCATTCTTGGCACAATTCTATCACTGGGTAAAGACAAGCATAGGAGATGTGCCCGGTACAATAATACAGGTTAAATAAGAGCCGTTCATTACCTCCCAACAGTCAAGGAGTTTAAAATCCATCAATTCATTCCACATGAGGCAGATTATGTGATTTACATGTTAAAGTGCCCCTGTGGTTTGATTTGCATAGCAAAGACTTTGGGGGCACTGAAACAAAGGCTCAGTGAGCATGACAAGAGTGCTATTAGCATAGAGCATGCAGATTTTTAGACAGCCCAACCTGGCAAACAATTTCAGCACATTCACCACTAAGCTTATATAGGAGTTGACAGACTTCCCATCAACAAAAAGAAAAAGAGGCTGAGGAGATTTAGGTTTGGTAGGAATGATGTTTATTAGAAACACTGGCTTCCAGAGAAATATAATTATTATTCCTTTAAATGTCTTTTTTCTTAATCTCTTTATATATTCATCTTTAATGTATCCTATTCTGCTTGCCATCTCTGGTAGTGGAACTTTCTAGCCTCCACCCATATCTTCATACTGGAAAACTTTGAGGTACATGCCAGTTTCCCTTGTTCCTTACTTAGATTTCACATGCATACAGACATCCGTGCGCATGCACACAAACATGCCAGTTTTCAACAGCCGTTTTTCTTGGGATTTAAAACTGTAAGAGACTTTAGATATCAACTAGTTCACCATCCATCTTTTAAAGATGAAGAAACAGGTCCCAAGGTCCTCAGCTAGTAAGGGGTTAAGTTCATACTTTAACCCACACCCTCTTACACCAAATACAGAATTCTTTCTACTATTCCATGTGTGAAGAGTGAATCAAACTTTCTTTGTCTAACAATCAACAATTTTCAAGTTAATCAACCAAAAACTTAAACACCCCTACTTAACACTAAGTAAGAGAGTTCGACTTACCTCCAGGGCAGTGCTAGGCAAATGAAAAGACTACAATTAGTTCTCGTAAAGTAGAGGAAGAGACAAGAAGTGATGGTGAAAAAGGACTATAAAAAGTATTGAAGTTCCTGTACAGAGAGCTTCTCCTGGTGGCTTTGTTTTTGGAGTTGGCTTTGAACTTGGCCTTCCAATTGGACCTTCACTTTGGCTCTTGGACTGCTTCTTGGAGAATTGCTCCTTTTGAGTCCATCTTGGGTGAGTGAGAAGCTGGCCTTCTTTTCCAGGCTTCTGGAGAGATTAGTTCCAGAGAGGCCTTCCTTTCCTGGAGGAGGCTGCATTGGTGTAATCCTAGCATAAGACAACACTCTGGCTGAAGGTTACCAAGTCCTGCTAGGCTGAGCCAGATGCTGGAGGAACATTTAATGTGATAGGCTAGATATTTTCTCTACCCTCTTCCTACATTTCTCTACTTTCACTCTTTCCACCTCTTTGGAAATACAAGCTACTAAAAATCATTTTGACTTGAGCTATAATATTATAAATTGGTGACCACAATATTACTTTAGAACTCTCACATTTAGTCAAACCTTAAATATAATTTCTTACACATGTGAATCCAAAATGAGAATATGAGATGTGCTTTCAGGCCTAGGCTATAAGTCATCTCTTGGGCAGAATTGCAACCTAAGTGAAACCAAGTCTTTGATGCTCTCATAGACTTCTTATAAGTGACCTGTAATTCCATTTCAGAAAATCTGTGCCCTTCTACCACACTCACACTTAGGACTTAGCATTGTGAACTCAGATAGGTCTCTGTATTCCCCAGTTTCCTCTCCTCCGTTATCTTAACTAGTTTCATTCCATGACCCTTTTTAAGAGTAATTTAACAGAAATTTATCAATATCTAAAGAAATAAGACTTTCAATGTTAAGGAAGATCAGAGAGGGACTCAACCTATGATTTCCTGAGAGTAAAAGATACTCTCATGAGAAGAAATTCCACTACCAATTCAATTCCATGCTTTTTTTGTAACTTCTAATCATAGAAAATACATATATAGAGAGCACTAAGAGTTCATGTGGCTTATCCAGGGCCACGTAACCAGTTGCTATTAGAAACAGAACTTGAATCCAAGCCTTATTGGATTCAGAATCATCACCAATTACTCCACATCACACTTCTTCTCTCATGATTAAAAGAAAAAAATTTAAATAAGCATTTTATTGTGGGAATTCAAAGAAAGGAGTCAATTTTCTCTCATCTAGAAAATAATGCTTTTAAATGGTTACTGAATTGGAGTCCACAAAAATATATTGGTACCTTCTAGGCTCCCCAGGCTACTCATTATCTTAAGGAGATCTGGGAGCTTCAGGAAATAATGAAATAAATTGATCAATGCTCACCTACAGGTTTCAGAAGTTCAGGAATGAGACAGGGTATGGTGGTTCCAACTGAAGAGATTTTGTTATCTGAAATGCTTGATTGGATTAGTATTAACACATGACACATTTTAAGCAACTTAGAAACTTTCAGTATTTTGTCTCATGAAAATTATTTTTACTTAAATTCATTTTTCTCTTTCCTTCTACCTCTCCACTGGAAAAAAAAAAACAAAGGAAAAGAAAGTCATTGTACCAAATATTCATAAGCAATTTAATCTTCTGGAACTTCTGTTATCACAGCTCTTAAATCTTAAAAAATTATTTGTCACTAAAGTGTTATTATACAAAATATTATTCCAGTTCTACTTTATTCACTCGGCATCAGTTCATACAGGTTTCCCTGAAACTTTCCTTTTCATCCTTTCGTATGGCACAAGAGTATTCTATTACCTTCCTGTGCCATAATGTTTAGCAGTTCCCTAACTGATATGTACCCCTCAGTTTACAGTTCCACAACCAAAAGAGTACTGAGTATTTTTTGTACTTACGGGTTCCTTTTTTCTTTCTTTGGTCTCTTTGGATTAAAAGATATATAGAGTCTTTTTTTGAGAGAATTAGAATCATTAGAACTTTTTTGTTGCTCCAAATAACAAAGAATGAGATGGTTGATTAGTTGTCTATTTTTATATAATGTCATCATTCACAAAGTTTCACAGATCTCAATGCATCTTTCTTATAGATCTCCATCTATTCTGTTGCTGTTGACATGATGCAGTAAAAAAAGTGCTGGACTTTTAATTGAAGAGACCTCTAGGTAGAAGTCCCAACTTTGCCTTAAAAACTGCATGACTATAAGAAGTCACTTAACCTCTCTCAGCTAATGTTTACTTGTCTCTAAAATGGGAATAAAAATACTTGCTCTATCATCCTCATGGTATTTATGGCAAAGAAAGCAAGTATTTTGTAAACCTTAAAACATAATATAAAGTTAGTTTTGAATATTGCAGATTTGAAGATTTGCAGAATAGTGCACTGAGTCTCAGCTTCTCCACCTGTAAAATGGGGATAATAATCCCCATCTAATAGGAGTTTGATGATGGTCAAAGAGAAGCAGCATGTGACAGTGCTCAAAAACTGTAAAATGCCATATAAATGTAAAGCATTAACATTACTAACAAAGTTGATTATCCACATATCTTCTTTCTCTTTAGCAATCAACTAATTTGAAGTTTTGCTAAGCTTTCTGTTGGATGTGCCATGTAAAAGGATAAAGCATTCACTATAGTTTATATTCCTTCTATTATTTAACATTTTTTGAATACCAGCAGTGTGTTCGATGCTGTGAAGCGCCTGAGTGTTTCTATTAGATATCTATAAAACATCTGCTCTGGAAATCCTTCTCTTAAATGAGTGCTTAAAATTGAAAATAATTCCTCAAGATCTTTAGTGGATTGATACTTTCATGTTGCAGCTGGTTCAACATCTTGAATAGAGAGAAATGAATTCTGAAATAAGAATCCTTTTTACTTAGCATTTAAATGGCACTCTGTGTTTGTGAGAAACTTTAAACTCATTTTTATTGATTATTCCTCACCACAGTCCCAGGAGGAAAGTGTTATAATAGAGGAGGAAATCAAACTGACATACCTGGAAAAAAAATTGCCTTTAGTGGCAGAATCAGAGAGTTGTGAAGCTCTGATTAGAACTCATAGCTTTTGAAAGAAAGCCTAGTGTAATGGAATAAGCACAAATGGAGAGTTTAAAAACTTCAGTTCCAATTCTCATTCTGCCATTGACATTCATAACCTCAGACAAGTCACTCAACTTCTCTGAGCCTCAGTGTCCTCAAATGTTAAGTGTAAAAAAGGAGGTTCTTCTTCTAATAATAAGGGATGGTTAGGCTCACTGGCTGAGGAGTTATATCAGTGAGGAGGACCAAGTGATCAGAAACAGGGGTTGAGGTAAAATCTGTGAAAGAGGGAAAGGCAATTTTCTCTTTCCTTCTCAAGTGATAACTCCATCTTAACATAAGTGAGGTTCTTTTTATCTCAGAGTTGTCCAAGCCTTTGACTTGTCTAAATGTACACTTTTCTTCTAAAAGTCCCCCCAACTGTCTTTTATTGAATTCTTCTTTTAATGCAATAATTTTCTGTCTCATATTATGTGCCATTTTTAAATGGTTCTTGGAACCATAATGATAGGACAAGGACATTTCTCCCGTTTTATCATGATTGTGTGTGTGGATGTGTGCATGTTTCTGTGTGTTTACCAGATCTCAGGCATTATTAAGTGCCATCATGAAGACTAAGAAACCAGATTGTCCTTACCCCAAGAATCTTTTCCCCTATACAAAATGTTAGTGAATGTAATGGTTCTGATTCCACCCACTGAAATAAAATGGCATGGTGAAGCCCTTGTAAAACTCAGAGATAAGAAATAATAGCTCTATGGGGGGTGGGAGGGAGGAAAAGAAAATGATCTATGTCTTTAACGAATAATGCTTGGAAATGATCAAATAAAATATATTAATAAAAAAAAGAAATAATAGCTCTAAAAGGGAATGGAGATCACTACTCTTGAGATCTTAGTACTATGATACTTGACTTTCTAGTGTACTAATAATTGTAGCTTCTGAGGATGAAAGTAACTTCATCCTTTAAGAAAGTCCTCCTACATGATCAGTCATAAAAATTTATAGTCAGAAGGGTCCTTTTTGAATTCCTAGTTCTAATTAACACTGCTCATAGTAGGTTCTTAATAAATGTTTGTTAATAAATAACTGACATGAAAAATCTGAGGTACAGAAAGTTAAATTATTTATCCAAGATTGAACAGTCTAGTGGAAGACCTAAAACTAGAATCAAACCTTATGATTTTAGCCTAGTGCTTTTTTTATTCAATCATGATTAATGAATATGATGGTGTTGATCCAGATTTCCCCAGGTTTGGGATATGAGCTGCCCATTTGTAGAAAGTATAGCAAAATCTCTAGTTCACCAGAGTACCATTTTTAAAGTATTATTTATGGGAACTCAAAATAGGAAAGAGAAGAAAAAGAATAATAACTCAAAATGGAAAGAGATATTCTAATTTCCAGAGCAGATATTCAAGTGTGCAGATATTTGGAAAGGAAAAGAATTAAGTAGTAAGGCTCAGGGTTCATAAATAACAAAAGGACATTTCATTTCAGAGTTTTGTTCATTCTATAGAAGTGTCTCTAACAGGGAAGTCTAAGGAAAAGAATGTTAGACTTAAAGCCAAAAGATCTGGATTTGAATCTTTGTTCTAATCCTTACTGGCTATGTAAATATGGATAATTTTTTCACCTTGGATGCTTCATTGATAAAAAGTAGATAATGGACTACCTAACTCATGGTATTGTCATGGATGAGTGCTTTGTAAACCTTAAAGTGGTATATAAATACAATATTAAGAAAGTGGTTTCAAAATTGTAGTATATGATGCTGATGGAATTGTGAACCAGATGATTTCAGAAAGAGCTGGAAAGACCTTCATGGACTGATGCAGGATGAAATAAGTAGAACCTAAAAAACATTGTACACTATAATAGCAGCAATATTGTGGAATGATTAACTGTGATAGATTTAGCTACTCTCAGAAATACAATGATGCAGAACAATTCTAAGGGGCTTAGGACAAAGAATGCTATCTGCCTCCAGAGAAAGAACTGTTGGAGTCAGAATTCAGATGAAAGCATTCAAATTTTTCAATTCTTTCTTTGGGTTTATGTTCAGGTTTTTGATTTTATAAGATAACTTACTTGCAAAAATGAACAATATGGGAAAAAAATAAAACAAGAAGGTGGTTTCACAGGAATAGAAGAAAAAGGTGAATGAATCTTAATATATGGAACATATTCAAACCAGGATATAGTGAAGCAACCTTGCTAGTTAAATAGATATCATAGATATCTATAGATAGATAGATGTCACTTTTAATGCCTATTCTTATTGTGGCTTATAGGCACTTTGTCCCAAGAGGGAAGAGACTGATCGAGGATTCCCAGGACCTGCCCCATTATGGTAAATGAAGTGTGGAGAGAGAAGCCTATTTTGGATGGTGAGTATATGATAAATGTGTTTGAAAAATATTCCTCAAGTTCCATGTGTCCTGTGAAAGAAGAATCGTGTCTATTTCACATGCTAGGATAACAATGGCACTTGGAATGAACAAGGGAAGGAAAAAACTTCTGAAAGAGTTTTAAATGAAACATGCCTAACTACTTCTCAACAGATTGAAGGTACCAGATGTACAGAATGATTTGTGCAATCTCAAACAAAGCAAATGAGTTGATTTATAGAGCTGGGTTATTCATATTTTTAACAAGGGAGGAATTTTTACTAGAGAGATAAATTAGTGGGTTGAGATATGTTCCCCACCAAAAAATTAATACATTATTTTAATGTACAAAAGAAAACAAAAAGGTGCAGAAGGAGGCACACAAGTAAAGCAACATTGTTGCTACCTTGATAAAGAAAGAGATAGAGAGATAGAGAGAATCAGAGATGCATGTGTAAATATAGTCATACTTGCTTAAATACGAATTCTCCTAAACAGAAGTCCATAGTTTCTTATACAAAATTTTTCCTTTTTTTAAATATTGAAGTGCTTTTGTTGATGATTATTATGCTTATTTTTAAAAGGGAAAAATAATTTAAAAGTTTACTAGCCCAGGTTTTCTCCCCTAGAAAATGGAAATTTGGGGTTCTGCCAAGTATATTCTTAGAGCACTTATCTCAGTATAAAAGGAAGAAAACCATAGTCCTGAATTAGGAAATATCCCTCCATATAAAGGATATAGACTTTGAATGGAACTTGGGGAGCAGATGCTATCCTACTGTTTACAAATAGAGCACTCAGGATTATAGGCTCATAGATTGAGAATGGCAGGAATCTGATAGCCCATCTAGTGCAATGCCCTAAAAACACCACTTTGTAGATGAGAAAACTAAAACCCAAATAGTATAAGTAAATTGCTCACCTAGTTAGTGACAGAATTTTTTTCCATTTTGGGCCTCTTAGACTTTGGGCCTAATTGGGTTTCTTAAAATTGGGTCTCATCTCCCAGACCAGTGTTCATTCTCTATACCATAATTCCTTCTTTTGTCTCATTAGAGTGTTTTTTGCTAAGAGGGCTAAATGGAGTGAACCCTCCCTTCCCATTCCTTTTTCTTCCCAGGTGTGAACATGTTTATTGATCATGAATGATGTGTATTCTATTTCCCTTATTCACTCATATTCTTTTGAAAGGGACATACTAATTTAAATCCTTGCAAAACAGAGCACTAGAATATCACATATTCAAAATGACTTCTGAGGAAAAAATTTGGTGAGAAAAAATTATCATGATATTGATTTTATTGATTTATTATAGATCTATTGATCTAAAGAGTTTATAGTGTAATGAATTTGAACTGCATCAGATCTCCTCACACCTTTTTCCAATTTCTATAAATCAATTAAGAAAGTCTAAAATGTATATATAAATACAAGTTATAGACATGGAAGCTTCTGTTTTAAGGATATAACGTCATGCATTTGAATTGTTCATTTTTTTATTTGGTAGAATGTAAACACCATGAGAGAAAGGATTGTTTCTTTTGTTGTCTTTGTATCCCCAGCACCTAGTACAGTGTCTAGCATAGAGCAAGTAATTCGCAATGTTGGTTGGTTGACTCTTTATAAGCAGGATGTTATTGTAGCTCCATAATATCTATATTCTTAAATATTATCGAGCTATGCTCCATTTATCACTTATTATTTGAAACTTTTGACTATTATTTTTATATTCATATCTCTTTTTAAAAATAGATATTTATGTTTATTTTACATATGACAATATAGGTAATTTAATATAGCATATGATTAGTTATAAATATGTAATAAATTATAATAAATATGCTTATCTAAGAGAAACAAATCACATTAACTTGTTCAAAAATCTGTCTCACTTCTTTCCCTAATCCCCCCTTACCCAGGTAAGATGATATAGGTTCTCCATATATTATCACATAGTACATATTTCTCCTTTTTCATGTTATGAAAGAAGACAAATATTGCATACACTAGAGAAAAATTCATGTAGGAATACATTGAAGAATGCATTTCAATCTGTAATCAGATTCCCTTCTATGGCATTCATTCTATGGCAGTGGATATCCTTTATCATCATGAATCACATGGACTTACATATTTCTTTAATAATTTATTCTGTGGGACACTTTTGTTGATAATGTACATGAATTTCCAGATGATGGGAAGGGTCTAAGCAATACTTTCTTCAGTACCTAATAAACTCTTTTACAATTCAAACTATAAGGTGATATAACCACCTCCAAATTAAGCATATCACAACCAAAATTTCCTCAGGCAGCAACCTGATGTCAAAAAGGACTGAACAAAATTCACACTATTTATAAAACTCACCATATGTTGGAGTTGGGAGGAATTTGATAGATAGTCTACTCTAATCTTACTCTATTTAACCCAAAGAGTTAAGTGATTTTCCTAAGTTGACAGAGTTGTACAGGAGCAAATATGGGTCTAGAACCTGGATCCCTTGACTTTCAGTTCAGGATGATTAATGAACAATCTTTTCTCTAAAAATAAATAAGCAAACTAAGTTCTGTGGGCAACTGGATTACTCCTAGGCAAAGGATTATTGATTGTGTCAGACTAAATCTCCACTGACTTTAAGAAGTAAAGTCCCTCTGGCAGCTCCAATTCAAAACCCTCACTGAGGAGTCATATTAGGAAGTTCTTTCTCAATGTGAATGTTTTGTGATTTTTTTGTATGCTACTGAATATAAGTCTATTACCTCAAGGACAACATAGATGTAGAACAGTGTCTGAAAGAAACAGGACATCAAAATTCATTTCAAGATCTCCACTCATAAATTCCACATGAAATTTTAGGGATAAACTCAGCTAAAGCAATAGAATAAAAGGCCAAAGAAAATGTCAAAAACATTTTCCTCCTGCTGTTTTCTCCCACTCATAAAAGAGCAGATAACTCTCCAACCATTGATCTGGAATCGATTGGAAAATGGCAAGGCTGCTCATTATTCTGCAGTAAATTATATGAATGTAGAGATCTGATATTGTAAATCTTTGTTTTCTTATTAACATTTAAGAACATAATGCCAGACCTATCCCTAACAATACACTATATTCTTATCCCTACCCACTTTATCGACCATTCAGTTCACTTTTACTTACAAAACACTTGGGAATTCAATAATAGTGTGTTAGTGTTGTGATATTTTGTAGCTTCAGCATTTAGACAATACCATTATTCTACTCAACAATGGTTCTTACTATGTCAGACCTCTTGTGGGTTGAAGAGAATAAAAGAAAATTTCCAACATGCAGCTGTGAAGAAAGTGATGAGATCTAATTAGGTTTGCAGTACATAGTGAACAGCAATAGTGGCGGGGGGTAGGTAAGTCATCATTGGAGAGTTTCAGCACAAGTGTTCTGTTATCCACTTGAGTGATTTTCAGATTATGGTCAGGGGGCCACTGAATGTCCTTCTTGATTCAAAGATAGGAAGGGTCACTGTGCTAGGAAAAGAAAAAGTCTGAGAAGTACTTATGAGAGGAAAATATTGAGTGGTCATATATCATAAAAGTGAAATTGACACATTGCAGAATGGAAAAAAGCCCAAGTTATTAATTTAAAGAACTTAAATAATACCAGAGAGTTTTCCAGAGTCCATCATTCAAAGATTAGGAAGAATTCCTAGACTTCTTATAAGAGGAACTCACCAAGTATATATGTACATATATATATATATATATATATATATATATTTAATATACATGTGATCCTTCAGAAACTTCAATCCCAAATAAACCAATAAAATAGAGCTGCCTTATCTTTTTTGATGCCTTGATTTCCACTCTCTTAGGTACAAGTCACTAATTTTTAAAAACATGTTGATATGCAGAATAGACATAAAGCCTACCAAGTAAAATTGTGACAAGATTCATTTCCTCTACAATACCAGAGCATTAGGTGTTATTAATTCACCTAAACTAGAGATTTCTCTTGGCTCTGCTTCCATTGATGGAGCTAAGGAAGTCAATGGGGAGATGTCTGACAGAAGCACTCTTGAGGAAAAAAAACAAACAAACACTAGCCATACATAGTAAGAAAATGTATTAGTATTGACCAAGAGAATTGCCTTTTCTTCCTTTTTATACTCCACTAATAAAATGACAGTGGACCAATTTATCTCTTCTATTCAATTACATTATATAGCTAGGGCATATTACAATGGTAAACTAGAAATCCATTCTAGAATTGTGTGAGATAGGATGTCCTTGATAGCAGAAAAGTTTTCAGTGAACAAATAGTGGAAATTGAAGGAGAACTTCTAAATTTTGGGACAATTTTAGATTCCTTTGAAAACTATTGGGTTATTATCCAAAGATTTAGAAGCCTTGAGCAAAGGAAATGAAATCTACTCATATTAGAAGTTGGCATCCAGAAAATATCATTTGGTTTTGCTCTAAAGACATGTTAGATTTTATCACATGAAAGTTCATCATTGCTGAAGTCCTACTCCAAGTTCTCCTTGTAGAATGGATATGACTGTATATGATTAAAAGGCACAGAATGAAGGTTACTCAGAGGTTATTCCAGCATAGTGCAAACTCTGTCAGGTCCTACTGAGCTAGACAAGCTTAAAGTAAGAATCTATTTATGTACTACATGCTTTTATCCATGGACCAGACTAGATAAGTACAGAGAGATTCATAATTATATTGGTCAAAGGGTGATGGATATTTTGGTCAGTGCAAACATCAAACCTTTAGGAGTCACCATTTCTCTCAGTGGAAGAAACATACACACCAAATAACTTATAGATCCTTTAAGTATTGAAGAAGTCTCATCTTTGATCCGAGTAAAATACAATATATCATAAAACTGTGTCTTTGTACCTCAAATATCCAACTGTAAAAAGTGAAAGAGATCTTCATCTAACGAATACTGAAAACACATTGATTATTACAGTTTCACATTTAACTCCTCTTCACTTTTCATCATACAAACTACTTCAAAGGAAGACGGACTAGAAAAATATTTGAAGGGTTAGCCATTTTTTAAAAAATTACATTAAGTTTTAATTCCTAAAAGATTCATCATCATGACAAACAAAATGGGTACAAATGATTGAGCATGTGCCTGGCATTTGTGTCCCTGAAATATGCATGTCAATTACAGATCCTGGTTTCCTTGAATGACTATAAATTCATTAATCTGTGTAAATATGTTTATTTTACATCAAAATATCAGTACAGCAGGATGTAGCCATACATTTCCATGTATTTCTCTCTTTACAGAGAGAAATTTTACCCATAGTACTGTCATTTATCAGTAGTAAAATGCCTCTGTCAGTATTTATACTAATTGTCATTGTTTTTCTCTTAGTATTTCTAATATTACAATTATGCATGAATCGAATTCCCTCTTCTGAAAGCCATATAGAAAATAATTGCTAAAAAGTCCTAGCTTCTGGTTCATACCTCTTCCATTTTTCTAAGGCACATGAAGTCAGTTTGTGTCTATTATGAACAACTAAGGCAGGGAATCTTCCATCTCCCCTACATTTCTATCCTTTAGCATATAGAGAAATAGGAAATAAGTTGAATTTTTAAAAAAACACTTGGGAAAATGAAATGCTGATTCCAAGGATTTTAGGCACCAAGGAATGAGTCAACAAGAATCTCTCAAATAGCAAAGATAATATAATATGATGACTTTTGTTAAATGTCAAAAGGATTTACTATAATGGAAAATTGATATATTTTAAGAGATGCTTTTGTTCAATCATCATTTTTCCAAATATTTATCATTCATATGCATTATTCCATATAGTATGCTATTCACCAGTTGCCAGGATAACCCCATTACCTTGTGAGACAGTTGTGGACAGATACTACCATAAAGCAGGAGTGTAGTAGATAATCTCTTTGAATGGTGTGTCCAAAAATGGCATACTTCCACTCAAATCCACGTTCCCCCACTTTGTTAGATTGTGAATAGTTTATACAACAGCCAAGCTTTTGTTGCTACTACCCCTGCAGATGCTGCCATATTCTTCATTCTAGGCTGAGTTTCATTTGAGAATTCAGTTATTTCCTCAGTACTTATGAATATCTAGCTTCTAGCTAATGTTGTGAAACTAGGTTGAAATTTGAAGCAATTTTTTTTCTGTGTGTAAATAATTTCCCTGCCATTAAAAATGGGCATCCTAAGCAATAGGATTTCTTTCAGAGGGCATGACTAGGGTACAACAAGAGTCAGAAATATTCCAGAATGAATAACACCAAGCTGAAATGTAAAATATAGCAAATATTTAGGAAGCAGAGGCAGGTTTCAAAGCTCAGGTCAGAAATTGGGGTCTGGAATCCTGTGAAAAACCAATATAACTAACTGTTAAAGATAAAACTATAGGAGATAATTGAATCAAAACTAAAGATAGAAGAGATCATGGTAAATAGGAGTAAGGGAAATACTGGGTTTACTCTCATAGACTACAACAGAATAAGACCAAAAAACGATTAGGTAGGGAAGCAAACATTTATCAAATGTCTACCAGGAGCCAGTAAGTGCTTTACAAAAATTATCTTATTTGATTCTCAGAACAACACATGAAGTAGGTAGTATTATTGACCCCATCATAGTTGATGAAACTCAGGAAAGTAAAGGTGAAGTGACTTCCCTAAGGTCACATGGCTAGTAAGTATCTGAGGTCAGATTTTAACTGAACTCTTTCTGATCAGATCCAGCATTCTATGCACACTAGGCAACCTTTGAAATTGCCACTACAAGCAGATAGATAACAAAAATAGCTGATAGTACATAATGTTTACTTCTCTGCCTTCCTTCATTTCATTTCAACACACATTTTAGAAGCACCTGCTGGGTGCCCAATCCTCTACTAGGATATGAGGAAGATGCAAAGTATGGCCAAGCAAAGTCTCTGATTTTATGGAAGTTATACTTTACCAGGAGTGTGACATACATATGAATAAGACATATCTATTAAATAATAAGTACACTAGAGAAGTTAGAAACAAAATGGCATGTAAACTCTGAAGTACCAAGCAAATTCAACTTATTTGCTCACCCCACCCATAGGCTTCTGATGCTCTCATGAAGATTTTTCCCCCAATGTAGAGCCCCATTAATTACATTTGCATATATCTAAAAGCAAAGAGATCATATTATTTGATCTGTATGTTTCCAGAAGAATTAGATTCAATAACAATGTCTATTATGTACAAAGATGATATTTCCTTCATCCTTCCACCTTCCTCACACTATAGAGGCAATTCTTTTTCTAATATGGATAGTGAAGTTTTATTTATCCTACTCTCACCTTCATCTTTTTATGGCCAATTACTTGTACTTTCTGGGAAAGAAATACAATATAAATAATATGAATAGCTTATATTTGTACAGTGCATTCAATCCCTGCCTCCAACTTTGTCTCTACATGCACACAATTACTGCCCTGGCTAAGACCCACTTTGCTTTGCTCACGGACAACTATAATAGCTTCCTAATTGATTCAATATCTTCTAATTTCTCCCCTTATATCCGCCCAGTTGCCAAGATAATCTTTCTATGCCACAGTCCTGATGGCTCCCTTTTACTTACAGAATAAACCATAAATTCCTCAGATTGATATTTAAAACACTTCACAGTCTGTATCCTTGCTATCTTCAGTCTTCATATTAGTCCTCATCATGTACTTTCAGGCCACTCTGAATTACTATCTATCTGTTCCCCACAAGTGCATATTCAACTTCCTACTCCTATGAATCCAAACAAGTCTTCTCCCACACCAAAAATGTTCTTGCTCTCTTTATCTTCATTTCTCAGAATTCTTATCTTCCATCTCATATCAAATACTACTTTTCTAATGAGTCCTTTGCCAACTCCCCCTTACTCTCTCCTATTCCATATTGCCTCATCTTTATTGATCCATGTATGTGTTGCATCTTCCAGGAGAATTTAAGCCCATTGAAGGCAAGGACTCATTATTCTTTATATTCCTCACACCTAACATTCTGCCTTCTAAAGTAAATAATAAATATTTGATGAATTCAGTTCCTAAAGATCTAAAATACCCTAAAATAATTTTTGTTTAGATTTTATTAGATTAGAATTGTTTTCTCATTTTTCAACTGACCCAGTACAAAATAAGTTTCATCTTTAATAAACTAAAATTTCACTAAGCCTTTTGAGATATCCTATATACTACTGAACTTGAACCTGCTTATCTCCTCCTTCTTGAGAAAACCATTAATATCATGTAGTTTTTCTTTACATTCACAGGAATCAGAATTCAGTCTCTGCTTCTTATTTTTTAGGGAAATTCACCACCAGCAGTGGTGATCACCCTAAACACTAGAATATGCTATACCTGTTGGAGATTAAATATGGACTGGAGACAAAATGGACTGGAGGAAGAGAGAGAGAGATCAGGAATATCCATTATAAGAACATTACAAACACAGGCAAATGGTTTGAACTGGTTTTCATGGTTGTAAGAAAGGTAAAGGAAAAAGTGGAGAAAAGGGAGAATAGACTGCAGAATAGGAAATGAGGGGAAGGGGAAAGGAAGGATGGACAGGAAAGGGAAGAAAAGATATTAAAAACAATCCAAAGGAAAATTGATAGGATTTGGCAAATAATTGGATGAAAGTGAAGCAAGGATGGAGGAATATAGGCTGATAGAAAGATTATATAGATAGTTCGAAAGAATCATGATTTCATCCATATGGATACTTTTCCTTCTAAAGCAGATCACAATCCCAACATGACTTCTCATCTTGGGTAATTCTTGCCCATGAAACTGACAGAAGAATGAGAGAGAAAATCCAAACATCCTCTTATGTTTCCACTCTGTTATCAGAATTTACAACTAAAGCCATGGCTGTAGACATATTGAGCATTAAAAATGGTTGGGCCCTCAGTTTCCAGGAGGGTAGGTTCTCACTCAGCATATACCTAGACCTTTTAGATGACCCAGATTGCTTACTTTCACTTTCAGCCATCTTCCTAGTTAGGGTGAAAAACAAAATCATAAGCACTTCTGCCAAACAGGCTGCCTGCCAGAGTACTCCCTGACTCCAAAAACTTCATTTACAGGCAGAGCAAAGAGACGCATTTTTCCAAAATGCTCCTTTTAGTATCTGGAGTTATTTTCCAAAGAGCAGTTCAATTAGTGTTTTTTAAATTTCTATATTAAATGAAACATTTATAGTCCCATGGTGGCCTCTAAGAATGCCATTTTTGGTAGAGGTTTTTTATAGACACAAAATCTCCTGAACTTTAATCTTTTCTGGGACAAGGGAGGAATTTCTATATCTCAGAATTAATGGATATAATAAAAAGTCCCCTACCATACAACGAGTTGGATTAAGAGATCACCCTTCAAGGCATTTCTTAATACACACTGTTTGGCAGTCCTGAGATTTACAGGGGGGCATCATCAAAGCACCCATGTAAATGGGGACATATTGACAACTCTCCCCCTCAAAGACAGAGGTGAAAAGGATTTATATGCTCCATGCACAGATCCCTTGAGAACCCAACAAGGGACTTACTTTGTTTCTTTTTTAATAGCTCCTCTTGGGGACTTTATGGACCAGTTCTCTCATCTCAAGTGTCTGATCCCAAGACATAAATTAATTTTAGATGCACCTTTTATCCATCTTGTCTGCTAAGGCAATATTCACTATTTGTTTCAGTTGCCA
The DNA here is from genome assembly GCF_027887165.1 of Monodelphis domestica. Lineage (NCBI taxonomy): Eukaryota > Metazoa > Chordata > Mammalia > Didelphimorphia > Didelphidae > Monodelphis > Monodelphis domestica. Next base: position 108,403,183 of record NC_077234.1, read on the forward strand.
TGGAGATAATTGACTTCCTGCAGTGGCAGGAGTCTTGTTTGGGGGTATTAAAGGGGTTTGGGTCCAGGGATTCTTTAATTTTCACACAGTGAGGGAAGCCATTTCATCAACGGAGCATTTGTATGTGTATCTTCCTTGTAATTGAAATTATTTCCTTTATCACCTTGTGAATATTTCCCTTTTTATTCTCCATCACTTGTTTTTTATGGGCTAACCTATCCATTCCAAGGGGCTGATTCTAAGTACAGCAAAGGGCAAATAGTCCATTTATTACTATTTTGTAGACTTGTTAGATACATTCTCCCAGAAGAGTATGATCTGACGAAATAGCTAAAAAATGGAGAAAATGGTGGATTATAAAACCATATCCTAGTGGAGGAAGAAGCTACATTCTATCAGGGGGCAGAAAGGGAGTTTGAATACTAATTTATACAATCAATCTCCCAGTATTCTACTTGGGCAACTCCAGAATCCACCTCTCTGGTTTATATACCTGTTCCTGGTTGTTTATAAAGAGAACTATTACATTCTGCCATAAACTGACATAATAAACAAATTGAAAGCCCCTTTTATGTCAATTTTTTTAAACTTGAAGAATAACATCAATTTACAAAACACCTGTTTCAGATAGGTGAGTATCTGAAAAATCCCATGTACCCCCTATTATTCCCTACTATTCATCCTTACCAAACATACACCCCTGTCTTACTCACTGCCTTTCTAGAAGACAATGCTTTTAAAATATACCTCTCAAAATCAGGATATCTATTACAAGTCATCCTGGAAGATCATAAGTTATGGTATTCCACATGTAAATCTACCACAACACAAAAATACCCTAAGAATTATCTAGCAGGGTGTTGGGGGTGGGGAGGGTCGTTGCTCAAAATGAACACAAAAAAAATTTTGCTCTTCATATCCCCATGACCAAAAGAAAAATAAATGTAGAAATCAATGATGAAAATGGAAATCTTTAGGAGCAATAATAGTGGAACAAAACTCTGAAAATCTACCTCAGTTTTTTTTTAAGTGCACAGCACAAAATCAATTTGCAGTGACCCTGAGAACCAGCCTCCCCCACCACAAGACAGCTGGTGAAAAAGGGATGAAAACCAATTCTGTTTTGTCTGTTTTGCCTTCCAAAGATTTTAGGGTGTCTTTGAGCTCTGGATCTTTTGAAGTCAGCTTTCCAAATGCTTATCAATAGCATTGTCTACTTTTTGCAGTAATGGCTTTTAGCCTGAGCTGAGCACATATCATGAATCACTCTCTTCTTCGCCTCCATTTTGTCTTTACTCATCATTTTTCTCTCCCTTTCCCTTGGACTCTGAAGACATATCAGGATCTTCCATGGTCTCAGTTGTGAAATCCTGCTCCCCCAGGCAAGGGGTAAATAGGCTGGAAAAGGGTGTACTCAGGTAAAAGGGGGAGCAGAGGGTCTCTTAACTGTTTGCCTCTGAAGCCCTGCTTCCCCTTGCTTCCTCACTCTCTCTTCCGTTACTCTTTTCCTGAATGCTGACTACATATGGTTAGGACTCCTGAGCCTGGAGCAAATAGGTGCATTGTGCCTCTTTACTTCCCACATCTTATGCTCAGTCTTAAAAGAGATTATTTTTTCTTTTGTGTTTAACTACATTTGAATCCTCTGGAGTTTTTTAAATAAGCTGAAACATGATAAACATACCAGGAGGTTGACCAAAAAATCTCCCAGATTGATGATTTTCGATATATCGCTTCAACTGTTCTTTATAATGTCATAGATTAGGTTGCCTATATATTAATTGAAATAGACCATTATGCTTTGGTTTTTAAATGAATGTAAATCAGCAAATCTAGTCTGCAGACCTAAAAAGATTATTCCATTTAACCTAGGGAAAATTCACTGAATGCTTCCTATTATTCAATTGTCTATATATGTATATAAGCGCAGGTATGCATATATGCACATGAGCACACATGCATGTATGTCTATCATATATATATATACACTACACACACACACACACACACACACACACACACACACACACACTTGATTTGATCTCCTCCTCTGACATATGCTTGCAGTGTCACATAGACTTTCATTGCCCTAGAGAGCTCTCAAAGGCTATAAGTTATGGAAATGTCACTAATCTGATTGGGGAGGAGTTTCCTACACTACCACAATCACAGGTCAAGTCCAAAAAGAAATGTAGACATTATATAGCTAAAAGCCTATGGTTTATGTCCATCAGAACTTCCCCCATCAAGATTCTTATCTTCAATATTAATTTGGGAGATCAGTCCTAGCAGGTCCACTGAGGAAGATAGAGGCAATGTGTTAAAATAAAAAGAGGGCAAACTTTGATGTTAAAGGACATAGTTTCAAATCACACTTTGCTTATTATTTATGGGACCTTGGGCACATCTCTTAACATCCGTGAGCCTCATTTTCCTTATCTGAAAAATCTAGACTAGATCACCTCAAGGTGTCCTCTAATTCTAGATCTGTGATACTATGACTTACTCAAAGTTACCCAAGAAGTAAATATCAGTGAAAGTTTGAATTCCTGCTGCCCAACCTAACACTATCCACTATGCCAAGCTATCTTACCTCAAAGATAAATGGACAGATGTACAGACAGACAGACAGGGATATATTGAGAGATAGATGAAAGATTGATGGATGAATGGATGATGGATTGATAATAGAGATATGTCTCTAGTTATATATAAATATACAAAAATATAATTTTTCACCAAATCTCTGATGTTATTGTTATAGGGACCTCCAGATGAGAGTATTCTTTGATCAGTGGCTTTTCAGTGACTTTGCATCCAAGACTGTTTCTTGAAGAACTGAAAAAATAATAATTTATTTGAAATCCAAAGTCAAGAAATATCAGAAGCAACATCTGAATGTAGATCTTCTAGATGCTAGATATAGAGACTAGTTCAATAAATGTATGAAGAGATTCTCCTCTGAAAATTATCACTCATCAGGGTGAATAGCAGACAGTAAGAATTTACACTATGTTTCAGTGCAGCATGTCCAATAAGAGTGCCATAAGTTTCTAAAGAGATTTAAAGTAAGATTTTGAAAATATATGATTATTTTTTAAAAAAGAAAAGAAAATACATGACAAATTTCATTAATACATCTTGAAATATATAATCTTAATATTCAACATTCTTAGAGGAAAGTTGTCTAAACAAAGTTCTTGTTTTAACTAGTTTGAGTGTTAAACCTCAAAACACTGTATATGAAAATTAGTTTTCTAAAAATTCTGATTGGGAAGAACACATTGTCATATTTTAAGGTCAAATTACATCAGCTTCTTTCCAGTAAAAAAAAAAAAACTTTAACATTGTACTAAAATGCTAATATATTTAAAACCTCAGAGACCCAATATCATGATCTTTCAGTATGATTTACTGAAGATGAAATGGATGATATGCAACAGCCTTTAAGTACCCAGTTTTTTTTATTCAGAAGGGAAAAATGATTTCCAGGAGACATTCTTTGGAGGGAGAAATTCAACTTATGATTAGTGAATTGAAACTTATGGTTTAAAATGCCAACATGTGCAAAAGTGGGGTCTTAGTTCACCATTATAGATAGGGGTATATATATACATAGCTCTCTGTAGCACAGCATGATTCAGGAATGCTATACTCATTTTATGACTGCAATTAAGGAGACAGGCCCAAGAAACAAGAGCCGTTTCCTTGGTTTCCTTACTTTCTTTTTCTTTTCTGTTTATTCAGCACCAATTCTATACCCAGTACTAATATGGATTTAACAAGCTCCAGGGAAAGTCTGTTTGTCTAATAAATGTTTACAAAGTAATCACCTTTGACCAGATAATTTTTTGTCATGCAAAACACACTTCCATATTTGTCATTGTAATAAGAACACACTCAAATATAACCAACCCACCTCAAAAAAAAAATCCATAAATACACTGATGTGAAAGATATACTTTGATCTGCATTCATCCAACTCCAATGCTCTTTCTCTGGAGGTGGATAGCATTTCCTGCATTGTATCTTTCAGGATTGTCCCAGGTCATTGCATTGCTAAGAAAAGCCAAGTTTTCACAGTTGATCATCATACAATGTTGCTGTTATTGTGTCTAATATTCTCCTAGTTCTGCTTATTTTGCTCTGCATCTGTTCCCACAGATCTTTCCAGCTTTTTTTCTGAAATCCTCTTGCTTATCATTTCTTATAGCATACTAGTATCACCAACATGTACCACAATGTGTTCAACATGTACAACATGTACCACAAATATTCCCCAATTGGATATCCCTTCAATTTCCAGTTCTTTGCCACTACAAAAAGAGCTGCTATAATTTTTTTTTATGCAAGTAGGTCCTTTCCCTTTTTATTTTTACTATTTCTTTGGGTTATAGGCCCAGTGGAGATATTACAGGATCAAAGGGTATTCAGTTTTATAATTCTTTGGGCATAGCTCCAAATTGCTCTCCAAACTGGATCAAAATTGGATCAGTTCACAACTCTACCAACAACGCATTAGTTGAAACAGGCACTTTGCAGGGAGGTCTAAGGCCACCTCTCAAGGAACTTCATTTCCTTTTAAGATGTTTTCTTTAAAACTAAGTATAATTCACTTTTTTAAAAAAATATCCCAATGACTCCCTTAATTAAGTAGAATTCAGTCCTGTAACAAATAAGTTCAAGCAAAAACAAGTCAACACATGGTCTTTCCCAGTACCCTCTGGTAGCTGGAAGGTATGGTGGAGAGAAGAATTGGCCTGGTGACAGAAAAAAACCAAAAGTTCAAATTATCCCCCAGACACTTAGTAGTTGTATAACACTCACTTAAGCCATTTACCTCTATTTGTCTTAGTTTCCTTAACTGTAAAATGGGGATAAATAAAGCGTCTATCTCATAGGATTGTTGTGAAGCTCAAATGAGATGATAGTTGTACTCAGTGCCTGGCGCAGAAAAGGCAATATATAAATTCTTACTCCCTCCTCCCCTCTTTTTCCCTTCTTCCTCTCCTTCATTCAGCTCCTCATGCCTTACTCTCTCAGATGACCAGAATCTATTATGTATATATCATATATAATTAAACATTTGTGTGTTTTCTTCCTCTCTCTCCCTTTAGAATGTAAGCTCCTTAAGGGTAAGGACCATCGAGAGACTTGGCCCAGTGCCTAGAACTTGGGAAACAGTTATTAAAAATGTGTTTCCTGCCTAGCTGCTGTCCGTCCTGTCTAAAATGTATGCCTCATTCTGCACCTGCAGCCTGTCGCCTCCTTGCTCCATCATTATTGCCCCAAAGTTACCTTTGGTGACTGCACTGAAGGAGCTCTCCAAAGAGATACATCAAATATATAAATCTCGGAGACAAAAAGTAATATGTCACTTGTGCCAAATGTGCAATACAAACTAAGTGTCACCGGAGGGAACAGAAAGGGTCAGCTATTCCCAGGGCTTTGACTAAATACAATTTGTGCATATTTCCTGAAAGCTGAGATGAAACTTCTTTTTCAGTGACAAAGTTTAAATCTGCAGAGGGACTTGTCAGCAGCAGTGGCAGATGTTTGGGGCCCTGCGCTATGAAGATGGAGAGTTAATGACTACAGGTGGTTATTATACCAAAATGACAAAAAAAAAAATCCATAAAAACCCTGAGTGTTTTCTGCTAGCTGTGCTGGCATATTTTCAAACACCAAGAAAGGTTGCTTTCATAAATTATCTTTCGAGTTGATTTCCTATTGCTATTTATGCTATGGAAAAGTCTTAAGGAACACTCACACCACCATCGGTATTTGGGCTTATTGGGGAAAACAGGTAAGGAGCGTTGCTCAATGGCATTCGGGAAGTTTCTACCCTGGAGATAGCAACTGTGAACCCTGGTCTCCCGACGGATACGAAGCGGTCTCCGCAGAAACCCGAACAAAGTTCTGAGGTTACCCAGGGAGGAGATGCTCCAGAAGAACTTGCTGGTGGATCTAGTCCGCGATTACCTCTAAGCTTCTCCACCTGAGACTGAAGGCGGGTATCCAGAGCTGCCGCGGAGGCGTCTAGCCTCCGTAGAAGGCTAAATGCGCACAGGTCACTCTGGAACAGAAAGTAGCAGTGAGGGATCTGCCATTCCCAGAGAAAGGTCCTGTGCAAACAGACCCCGCATCAGGAGGAAGAAGCTTTAGTCCAGAGCCTCTTGCCGTCCATGTGCCCTCAGACAAGTCTCTGAACTACTCAGAGATCCGTTTTCTTTATATAGAAAATGGATGTGTTCTAAAGTCCCTTGCAGCTCCAAATCCATGATTTTGTATTGTTGTTCAGTTATTTCAGTTATATCTGACTCTGTGACCCCATTTGGGGTTTTCTTGGCAAAGACACTGAAGTGGTTTGCCATTTCCTTCTCCGGCTCATTTGACAGCTGAGGGAAATGAGACAAACAGGGTTAAGTGACTTGTCCATGGTCACACAGTTAGTAAGTGTGTGCCCACATTTGAATTCAAGTCTTCCTGATTCCAGGCCCAACATTCTGTCCACTGTGCTGCCTCACTGCCTCTGATTCTGTATTGGACATATAGCCATACATGTACTCCTAAAATTCCATGTACTTGAACTAAGTAGGAATACCCATAAAAAGGAATAGAAGAGAGTCACAATTGGGATTATATTTAAAAGTGAATCCTGACTCCCTCCTTTAAATCCAGTTTAATTTTTTAAAATTTTATTTAATTAAGAGAATTTTTCCATGGTTAGATGATTCATGTTCTTTCCCTCCTCTCCTCCTACCCCTCTTCTGTAGCCAAGGGGCAGTTCAGCTGGGTTTTACATGTGTAATTGATCAAGAACTACTTCCATATTATTGATATTTGCACTCAGGTGATCATTTAGAGTCTACATCAACAATCATATCCCCTCAACTCATGTGATCAAGTTGTTTTTCTTCTCCATTTCTACTCCTACAGTTCTTCCTCTGAATGTGGATAGCATTCTTTCTTGTAAGTCCCTCAGACTTGTCCTGTATCATTGCATTGCTGCTAGTAGAGAAGTCCATTACATTTGATTGTACCACACTGTGTCAGTCTCTGTGTACAATGTTCTCCTGGTTCTGCTCCTTTCACTTTGCATCAATCCCTGGAGGTCATTCCAGTTCACATGGAATTCCTCCAGTTCATTATTCCTTTTTGCACAATAGTACACCATCACTAATAGATACCACAATTTGTTCAGCCATTCCCCAATTGAAGGGCATCCCCTCATTGTCCAATTTTTTTTGCCACCACAAATAGCATGGCTATGAATATTTTTGTATAAATCTTTTCCCTTATTATCTCTTTGGGGTATAAACCCAGCAGTGCTATGGCTGGATCAAAGGGTAGGAAATCTTTTAAAGCCCTTTGAGCATAATTCCAAATTGTCATTCAGAATGGTTAGATCAATTCACAACTCCACCAGCAATGCATTAATGTCCCTATTTTGCAATACCCCCTCCAACATTCATTGCTTTCCTTTGCTGTCATTTTAGCCAATCTTCTAGATGTGAATTGGTATTTTGCAGTTCTTATGATTTTTATTTTTCTAATTACAAGAGACTTAGAATACTTTTTCATGTGCTTATTGATAGTTTTTATTTCTTTATCTGAAAATTGCCTAGTCATGTCCATTGCCAATTTATCAATTGGGGAATAGCTTGATTTTTTTATACAATTGATTTAGCTCCTTATATATTTGAGTAATTAAATGTTTGTCAGAGGTTTTTGTTATAAAGATTTTTTCCCCAATGTGTTGCTTCCCTTCTAATTTTGGTTGCATTGGTTTTGTTTGTACAAAAACTTTTTTTTAAATTTAATATGGTCAAAATTATTTATTTTATATTTTGTAATCTTTTCTAACTCTTGATTGGTCTTGAAATCTCTCCTTTTCCAAAGATCTGACAGGTATACTATTCTGTGTTCACCCAATTTACTTATAGTTTCCTTCTTTAATACAGTTTAATTTAATTATTAAGCACCTACTGCATGCAAAATACTAAATGTAGGGGACACAAAGGCATAAGGAAAGACATTCTAGGATGGGAGCTGGGGTTAGGGTTAGAATATGGTATTTTTAGAGATAAGTCTGTGCAAAATATTTTAGGATGGAAAAAATTAACAGGATCATAAAAGTTTCCTAGAGGAAGTAATTTAAACCTCAGTTTAAGACTTGAAAGAAAATTAAGGATCCTAAGAGGAGAAGGTGAGAAAAAATTGCATTCTAAGCCTAGGGGGAACCTATGGATGTATGTAGAGCCATAGAGTCTGACCAGGTATGGTGGAATTCCCAGGCACATCCAACCTACTCTAGGGCACAGCCCTAATCAAAGGTGCAGAGAAGAGACATGGTAATGATTGCATCCGAATTGAAAGTATGGAGGGATGCCTTTTAGAGGCAAGATGAGAACCCAGTTCCTTGTCCCCCATCTCCACTATAAGCACAGTAGCCCTTGCTTCTTACTCATCCCCTACATGATAGCCCAGGTATTTTCAAGGCCAATACAGTGTTGTCCCCAAACTTCCCCTGCCCCAAACAATGAACTTCTCCTCTTCACAGGCTTAAGATGCACTGAGAGTTCACAAATCTAATCCTCAACTTCATCTGCCCCAGTCACTTCATGATTTTTCAAAGATCACCATCAGTGGCTAAGCCATCTGATCTACAATTTTGGTCACTACCCTGGGATGAAGTTCATCTAGGTCTGATTACATATATTTGTTGTGGTTAGACAACTACTCTTCTTACAGCTCTTCATTTATATAGGGTTTCAATTCCCTGTTGAGCATTTTGTCTTGTATTCTGCATTCTGAAGATTGCTCTCCTTGACAAAGAAAATAGAAAGAAAATAAGAGTTGAGTCATTCTACCTTCTCTCTTTTGATCCTCCTGTTATTATCCCATTCACCATAAGGAGCTCTTCTAGTCTGTATTTGACCTTCCTAGAATTATTCAGAGATCAAACAAAAATACAATGTGTATTAAAGTACTTTGAAAATGATAAAGTGCTATTGGTCATGATTCTAGAAGCAAAGGCCTATAAATGAGAACAAATACACAATAGTGACCTGGTTCTATTGGGAAAATGTTAGAAGTCTTAAAGTCTAGCCTCAGCTGAGTCTGGACATGAAATGCAAAGCAGCAAGAATGGAGATTTGAAAAGCTATGTTGGTCACAACAGGTAGGTCAAAGAGAAAATAGGATGATTAGTCTGGGAGGATGAGATCATGTTAACAGAAAGACCAAAGGAGAGGTTGTGTCATGGCTCACATCAGTCATCTCAGAATGATCTGGAACCCAGGGGCTCTGCTTCCAATTATCCAGCAGGAAAGGGCAAGATAAAAGAGAAAACATCTAGCCTATGGAATGATGATCTTAATATCCCACTAGTCACATGATCACCACCTAGAAAGTAATGGGATTTAAATCAAGCAAAATCAGCATCTCAAAGGAGGTATTTTTATGCATATTAGTTCTAAGTGGAAAAGGACAGGTTAGAAAGATCAGGAAAAGGTAAATATAGGCTCATTTGTTAGCAGGTCAAGTGAGCAATCCAATATCTTTTTTGTAAAACCCTTATCTTTCATCTTAGAATCAATACTGTGTATTGGTTCTAAGGCAGAAGTGCTAGGAAGTGTCTGAGGTCAGATTTGAACCTCCAGGCTTGACTCTCAATCCACTGAGCTATACCCAGCTGCCCCAAAAATCTTTTTCTTTACCATGGAAGATTGGGGAAATAAGCAAGATCTTGTGTTCAATATTCTAAAGACTTAGAATCAAGCCAAAGAGAGACTTCTATGAAAAAAAAAATCTAATTACATTGCCAGGAAAAAGTAATGACTAGATAGGCTAAATTCTGTCTGGTGACAGTGGTGACTGCTTCTTCTAAAGCCTGGTTTCAGTCCTATGCACATGCATAGTGAATTATTCAACAGAAGCTGGCAGAAACATTCTTATTGAACACCAGATGTTGTCTTCTATAGCTATTGGATCTGGTCATACAGTGAAAACAAATTAGTGACATCTCTGGGAACACTGCAGCAGGAGACTGAAAGGGGGAGGTAATGGACCTTTTGACTTGCTCTTCCCTCTGTCCATCAATAGAAGCCAAAAAGTTGGAGGGTATGAGTCGATGTTAATACTTGCAGGATGATCTGGCCAAATCAACATCTCTCTGGCTCCCAGAATGGAATTGTGCTGTCTCTCACAAATAGTAGGAAAGGGCTAGCTTTCTGTAATGTTTCATTCTGCAAACAACTTGGGGGCTAATGTGTACCACACAGACCAAACTGAACATGTAAATTAAAGCTTTAAGGCACAATGTCTAAGTATTTCCCAGCTGTGTGTGATGTTTCTGTGTCACTAATAAATTAAAAATGTCTTAAAGAGGGTTTGTTAGAAGCAGACTATCAAAGCTTTCCATGAACTTACTTTTCTCATTTGATCTCTGTCATTTTCAAAAAAGAAATCTTAGCTATGAAAATATCTGACACAACTGCAATTTTAAACTTAGAACTGGGGTTGTGGGAAAAGATACAATTTTTTAACATGCAAGTGATGATTTTGGGTTCATATTTATTTCACAGCAATTACTCATTGTGGCAAAGAAAGAGGAATAGAGTAAAAGCCTGAGATCTCTAGCATCTCCATGCTGGTCCAATTTGGATCTGATTTCGTTGCTATAGCATCTTTTCACCCAGAAATTCTAAACATCAGTATTTCCACTGCCTCTTCCAAAAGACAAATCTTGTCATTTCTCTTCTAAATGGGGAATGGGGTAAAGGAGTGAGACTTGTTTCTCTGGATTTCTCATTTCAGCAGTTAAGTTTTTAAATCACCATACTAAGTATAGCATGAAACTCCAAGAGAATAGAGGATGCCTGACAACAAGGAACTTACTATCTAACAGAGGAGGTAAGACAATATACAAATAACTGGAATACAAAAACAAGTCATAGCATAAAATTCAGTTCAATAGCATTTAAAAGCTTACAAAGAATTTTCCTTATAGGAACTCAAGAAAGGTAAGTAAGGAATGAAGAACAAAACAACTTTCCATTATTTCCATTTCCATTATCTGATTTTTACAGAGGAGCAAAATGTGTCTCCAAGACTTGCCCAGATTTTCTCTCTCTCTCTCTCTCTCTCTCTCTCTCTCTCTCTCTCTCTCTCTCTCTCTCTCTCTCTCTCACACACACACACACACACACACACACACACACACACACACACACACACACAGAGGTATTGAGGGTTAGAGCTGGAATACAAAGGAAAGTCTCTTGGGGTCCTAAAGTCAGTTCAGCTCTTTGTCTATCACATTGCTGCTACCTCTCCTAATTGCAAAGTGCTAATGAGAATTCTAAAGAGGGAGAAAATACTTTTTTGCTGAAAAAAATCAGGAACGGTTTAATGGAAAAGATGCCATTGGAGTTGGGCTTAAAGGATGTATTTTAACACGTGAAAATAGTTGAGATGGGGAGGAAATGCTGGATATAGAAAGTAGTTTGACCAAAGTCACAGATGTGGGGAAGGAGATGTGACTTACCTAGTGAAACTGTATAGGATCTTTCTATCATGGACACAGACATCTTACTAGTCATCCAAGTTTGCAACCTTGGAATCATCCTTGACCTTTCATGCCCCCTAGAATGACCTCTAATTTCTCTCTTTCTGTACTGAGCCCATTCACTCACCCAGATTTTTTAGCCTGGGGGTGTCCTCTACTCTGCCTTCCTCCCAAGCAATTCAGGGTCCAGATTTTGTCATTTCTACTTTCATGTCATCCCTCATATACAACCCTCTTCCCATTACTGCCTCCTGACTGGTTTCCCAATTTCTAGGCTCTCCTCTGTCTTATCCATCCTTCACACAATTATGAAAATAATCTTTCCTGTTCATAAATCAAACCATGTCACTCCTCAGTTCAAAACATTTCTGAGGCTCCTTATCACTACCAGGATAAATCTAAATTCCCCACATAGGCATCTAAAGTTCTTCACAATCTAATTCCAGTCTACCCTTCCAATAACAACTTGCTATAGTAACTCACACGCACACACACACACACACACACACACACACACACACAGAGAGAAATAGAGAGAGAGAGAGAGAGAGAGAAATAGAGAGAGAGAGAAATAGAGAGAGAGAGAGAGAGAGAGAGAGAGGAGAGAGCACCTACTATAAGACCATCATTGTGCTACGAACTTTTATAAATATTATCTCACTTTGATATTCACAACAACCCTATAAGGTAGGTGCCATTATTAACCCCATTTTACAGGTGAGAAAAATGAGGTTGAAAGAGGTTAATTGATTTACCCAAGGTCAACCAGCTAGTGAGTGTCTGAGTCAGAATTTGAAATCTGGTCTTCCTGTCTCCAGACCCAGCACACTATCTAGCTTATTCCTAGACTCATTACACATAGTCACTTCAGAAGTCCTCAGTTCCGACCAAACAGATCTGTTTGTTTTTCCTACACAAAAGAATTCGATCTCCTTCCTCTTAATCTTTGCACATGATGTCCTTCGGATGCAGCCACTCTTCTCCTTTGCCTCTTATAATCTTTAGTTTCTTTTCTCAGGTGACTTATCTATTTCAAGAAGTCTTTTCTCCTCTCCCTAAATTTAATATTATCTTTCTCCTGAAATTACTTTACTATTTCTTCTCTGCATGAAACTTTTACAAGTCCAATAAAACATAAACTTCTTAGAGATAAAAATTAATTTTTGTTATCATCTTTGAATTGCAAGTGCCAAGCACAGTGTCTTGCACATAATTGTTTAATGAATGCTTGATGAATAAATAAATGAATATATCTGAAAAGGTGGATTGGAGCCAGACTACATGGCATGTTTAATACTGAAATGGAGATTTGAGATTTGATGCATAAACAACAGACAGTCACTGAACATTTTAGAGCAAGGGAGTAACATTGTTAGTGCTGTTTTAGGAAGCTTAACTGTAGTAGCAGTGTATATGAAGAATTGGAAGGATTCAGACATTTAAAACCAAGAGATACTAAAGGGGACAATTTCCATAGTGGAAGCAAGAGGTAATAAGGGCCTGAACTAGGTTTGCAACAGAAATGGAAAGAAGAGGGCAGATTTGAGAGTCCAGAAATAGAATAGACAGAACTTGGAAGTTGACTGTGGAACACAAGGCAGAGGGAGCAGTCAAAGATAACTCCCAAGGTTTTTAGCACAGGAACTGGGAAAATGGGAAGTCAGGAAAATGAACAGTTTCCAAGAAGAAATATGTATTTGGAAACATTAAGTTGAAAACATTTGTTTTTGCAAGCAATGGAGCTCTGTCTGTCAATCTCTAAATTTCCTACTACTGTTAATTGTTTTAAAGCAAACTAACACAAAAAAAATAGTTAAATCATAGGCAAATGTTCAGAAAAAATAATGACTTTGAATTTAAATGCTTTTGTAGGTATTTTATAATTGTGGATGACTCATTGAACCAGAACTATTTTCAAATCTTTTAGAACTTTAAGACAATGACCCCTACCTTTTGCAATTATGGAATTGTTTTGTGTCCTCATATCAAAAAACTCAATAATCCTTGCGAGATAGAATTAATGATACATCAATGAAAATTGGCCAAGCATGTAATCAGCTCCTAGGGCATCAGTGAAGTTTCCAGTGACAGGGAAGCTCATTTGGCCTCCAGGATGAGGGAAATCTTCAGGTTTAGGACTCTTTGGAAAAGCTTAAGAATACCTGATGAAAGTTTATTTGCCTAAATAGGGACTAAAATCAGAATTTTAGTGTAGCACGTGGGCCAAGTGCCACTCTCCGTTGTCACTAAGTCCTAAAAGTAAGCTATGGGTTGTTGCCATCTTTTTGGAGGAAGCTAAGTGACACAGTGTCCAGAGTAATGGACTTGGAGTCATGAAGACCCGAGTTCAAATATGGCCTGAGATACTTCCTGAGTGGTCCTGGGTAAATAACTTAGCATCTATCTGCTTCAATTTCCTCAACTATAAAATGGGGATAATTATAAGAGCTACCTCACAAGGTTTTTATGAGGATCAAATGAGATAATATTCGTAAAGTGCTTATGTAAATTATAGTGCTTGACATAGTGGTTGTCCTTTCTTCCTATGGTACTCATTTAAAAAACAGAGTTACAAAAACAATTCACTCTCTTTGACATAGTAATCCAATACTAGGATCATACTACTATAAGGATATTATTTGGGGGAAAGGAGTACAGAATTATCTCTCTACAAAAGATATTTCTATTGGCATTGTTTATAAGGGGGAAATCATAAACAACCTATCTATCTAGTGACCAGGAAATTGCTGAATAAATTAGAGTATACATATATAATGGAGTATTAAAATACCAACAAAAAATGAAAAGCCAGAACAGAAAATGGGAAGATTTTTCTGAAGTAATGAAGAATTAAGAAACTAGAGACAATCCATATCATTATAACAATAAAAGCAACAACGAAAACCATCATAGTGAGCAGAACTTTGTGTCATGATTGGATTCAAATCCTATTTCTGATATATTTGGCTGTGTAACTGTAGGCAAGTTGCTTAACCTTTCAGTATCAAAGCATCTATGGAAGACTGAATTGTGGCTTAGGTATACATAGGCATTGGAACAGTGAGTATCCTTCTTTCTACAAAGGTAGTAAGTAGCAGAATATTAATTCAAACCTAAGTCCCTTGACTACAATTCCTTGTTGTTTCTGTTAAGTCATTATAGCAATAGCCATTGGTCTTCCTTCCCTTTATTCTGGTTATTTTCAAGGTTTCAGAGAAAATAAAGCAGCTTCTTCCCTAAAAGTTTATGGCTCCTTGATCTAAACTAAAAAGTAGTCTTGCAGAAGTATAGGGTAGTGCCAAGGGAGTAGATGCTACACCTTTAAATCTCTACTTTACTCTCATGTTGTAGCTTACCAAGAAGGAACTTTTACTCAACAAGAAAGGGCTCATTTCCATGAAACTGAAAATTTCCAAGAGAAATTTTTCCCCAAAGTCCCACAAATGTTTTTTTTTTCCTTCTCAGAGCAGACTTACCCATCCCCAATACTGAGAGTGAAATAAAAAGGGGTGAACTTTGTCCTCTCTGGATAAAGCATATTTTTCCCTCTCACTTTTCTACTGATCTCATAATGTTTACAAGAACACACTATGACACCGGTGGTGGAAAATCTGATACCATCAGCACAAGTTGAACAAAATGAGAGGGAAAAAAACCCCAAGCCCATCTGGACTTCCATATGTTCTGTAGCCCAGAGGCTAATATAATTCTTTGAATGTTGGTTATAAAGCAATGCGATATGTATAACTGCTACACAATGAGCTTATGCAGAACAATCCTGTTTCCACTCAATAAACCATCGGAAGAATTAAAGGACAATCAGCTCCCAATTATATGTGCATAGGTCATTCAGTTGTGCATGGTCTCTGTAGCTGGTTATCCATACACCTGTGGGAGCTATTTACCTTCACATACCACTCTCAGCACAGTTTCCTCTCCAGCTAGTTGGGTCTTAAGTTCTCTGCTTCCCTGCTTTCAACCTGGTATGATCCCTTGCCCGAAACCCCTCTGCCATTCAACACTTTCCAGGACAATTTTACCCTTCCCTAATGAGTCTATCAAAAGCCACTGACAGTGAGTACTAGAAGATGGTGACATAGAAATCAATCTAGAGACAAGGTCCCAATTAAATGACAGACACAACAGGTAAAATGTCACCCTCTCAGGTTATACATGCTAAAGGTCTTCACATAGATAAATAACTGAACATCCAATCAGATGCCAAACAAATTTTCTTCATGCATCGATGTGACACTATCATTCCCCTTTCAGAAAGTCTTCAGAATCCATCTATTACATGCCCAGAAAAATTCAAACTAATTTACCCAGCACTGAAGTCCCACCCAAATCTAGTGCCACACTCTCTTTTCAATACTCTTCCTGTCTATGCCGCACTTGCAACAAATATTTATTAATTATTAAGTATAGAATGGAAATCACTATGCTAAATATAGGTGTAAATAAAAAGTTTAGAAAAAACTCAAGATCTCTATGAAGTTTATATTTTTAAGAGAATAAGACAAAAACACAATAGAGTTTTTCAAAATAATATACTATGTGGGCTAAAACAGGAAATTTACTGACCTAGGAAGATTTCATGGAGAAATGATATTTGAGTGGGACTTTAAAGAATGGGTAAGAATTCATTGGTCAAAATGAATGGAGGGGAAAAAATTAAGAATAAAGAGCAATATGAGAAATTCACTAAGGTGGTGAAGCAGGAGGTATGTTTCAGGGCACAGAGTATTTCCAATTTGATTGGAACACAGAATTGATGGAGAAGAATAATAGTCATATTAAATTATCATTAAATATTGGACAATAGGATTGGAATTTTATTCAGTAACCACTAAAAATCCATTAAAGCTTTGGACAAAAATATGATGTGTCCTTATCAATACAAAACAAAGATAATTCTAGCAAAGTTTTTAAGGACAGATTTTAGGTAGGAGAGAAGGGAGGCAAGAAGTCTATTAGGAGGTTATTGTAATAGTTCAAAGTGTTGAGAACAAGAATAGAAAGTAGAAAGATCTGAGAATCTCAGAGCTCATTAGCCATTTAGTCTAACTCCAGTCTGAAAAAAGAACCCCCAAAATTTTCATCCAACTGTGTTGCTTGAAAATTTCCAGTGAGGATGAAGCTACCTACTACCACCCATTCCACTTTTAGACAAATAAAATTATTAGAAAATTCTTGTCATTAAGCCTAAATTTATCTTCTATCCTTTCTACCCACTGACCCCAATTTTGCTTTCTGGGGCCAAAAAGAGCACATATGGTGCCTCTTACAAAAACAACCTTATTAATACTCAAAAACAGTTCTCATTACTCTTTCATTTGAATATTCCCAGGCCCTAATATGACATAAACTTAGGACTCTTCACCATCTTGGCTACTGATTTTTTTCCTCTTAAACTGTATCACCAAGAACTGAACTTAGAACTCCATATGTGGTCTAATTCATCTAATAGATATAAAAGGGCTTTCCCTTCTTTGTGACAAAAGCTATGCCTCTTTTCATACCAGCCCAAGAACATGTGAGCTTTATTGGTTACCACATCACACTGCCACCACATGTGAAATCAGAAGAATGACGACTACTTAACCATACCTTCTCAATCTTGTACTTGTGAAGCATTTTTGTTAACCCAACTGTAAAACTTTATATTTATCCCTAACAGATTTATCTTATTATATTCAGCTGGATTCTTTATCCCATTAAGAAATTTTTGGATCCTCATTCAGTTCTTTAGTTTGTTTTCTACTCTTCCCAGGTTGATGTTATCTGCAAAGTGTATAAGTATATATCCCTTCATTCAAGTCACTGATAAAATTATCAAACAGAACAGGGCCAAGTACAGATATCTGAAACACTCTAGACATTAAACTATTAATAATTAATCTTTGAATACAGTCATTCAGCCATTTCTAAATCCACATTTTTTCATTATTTTATAGATCACAAGTCTCCAACTACTCCACAAAAATAAAATAAGATACTTTCTCAAATTATTTGTTTAAAGTCTCTTTATCTAATAGTTTAGTAAAACTTTTAAAAATGGCAAAACCTTTTCTTCAGTCAAATCATTATATGACTTGAAAAATCTTTATATGATGTTTTCCTTTCAAGATGTTCATTCATCACCTTTTTAATGATCTCTTCTCAAACTTTCCCAGGAACTGAAATAAAGCTCGCCAACCCACAGTTGTGCTCTCAATTCTACCTTTTGGAAAATTGGAACATTTGCCCTTTTCTTTAGTCCAATGATATCTACTTCTCTCAGTCACTATATTCTTCCAAATATCACTGACATCGACCAAGTAATCACATCCACCAATTCTTTCAAGGATATAGTTCCAATGAGCCAGATGATTTGAATTGATCAAGGGCAACTAGGTGCTTTCTTAGTATCTCCTTACCTAGCTAGAGTATCAAATTTCTATTAAATATCTTTGTTCCTTCATTTGCAGTTCAAATATCATCCTTCTTGGTAGGAAAAAGAAAAAGAAGCAAAATAAAAATTTAATATCTCTGCCTTCTATCTGTTGTCAGATACCATAATCCCATCCAACAAAAGCAGTGGCCCTCCTATCCTTCCTCTGATCCTCCTCATTCCTTCTCCAAATAAAGGTTGTTTTTTTTTTTTGTCTCAATGCATGCTTGAAGTGATATGGGAGATGCAGGATGTGGAGACTTAATAGCATTCTTCTTATGCCAGTAGCCTCAGGCATTTGAAAAGTGCTTATCCTAGCACAATACCTGGCACATAGTTGGCACTTAATCAATGCCTGCTCCCTCCTTGTCTAGCCCAGGAGTGTTCTTGTAAGGAAGGAGCTGTGGAGTGTTGGAGTAGTGTCTGCGAGCATCTCTCTGTTCCAATGAGCAGCAAACATAGCATCTCTTTTTTGAAAATAAAAATGATGATATGATAACAGTAAGGAACATTTACTGGGTGCTGTGCTAAACCCTTTTCAAATATTATCTCATTTGATTCTTACTATGATAATGTAAGGTAGGTACTCTTATTATTCTCATTTTGCAGTTGAAGAAATTAAGGCAAATAGAAGTTAAATGACTTGGCCAGGGTCATAGAGCTTAAAAAGATCTTGGACCACATTTAAACTCAGGTTTTCTTGACTTCAGGCCCAGTGTTCTACCCATTTCACTATCTCCATGCCACCAATCTACCACAAGAGCAGATGTTTAGCTGACCCTTTCTCAGAATCACCATTCCTATTTGGATCTCAGCAAATTGAAGTGCCTCTAGGTACAGATCTTATGAAATATAGTCAGTCATTTCTTTCAAGCTTCCTGCCTCTAGTCCAGAAACTTGCTCTTTTTGGATTCAAAATAAAAATGTATTCTGAAGAAGGAGGTTGAGTGTTAGATAAGACAGAGTATTTTATAATGAAAAAGACACTGGCTTTTGAATACAGGAGATTACTGTTCTTTGCAATCTGAGTCTGTCCCCTCTTCCATGTAAATTTCTTGAAGGCAGAGATTACTTCATTTTTTTCCCTTTGTTTCTCTTTCACTTAGCACAGTGCCTGATACATAGTAGGTACTTAATAACTGTACAACTTAAATGAATTGCAGACAAGGACTTTCGAATCAATCCAAGGGTTTCCATTGGGATTCATTTGCATTGCTTAATACATACAAGTTAAACAAAGTTAGAGGATATCCAAGCTTATGATATTCAAAAAACAAAAAGTATGTCTCTATGCCCACAGGCTTATTCATTTTTCTTTTAGGCAACAACAAAACATTTTAATTTCCCATCTTTACATTTCATGATCTCAGTTTAAACAGAAGCACAAACACACACACACACACACACACACACACACAAAGCAGTTTTCTGAGTTCCAGTACAATCTTTCCTGCTAAATGTGAAAATACCCTTGGCTTTTGTTCTTGTCTTTTTTACGGTGATGTCCCAGTTTTCCATGTCTGAAAGCTTTAACAGCTCTAACTACTGGTCCTTTAGTATACTTCATTATGAAATTAAATTTAAATTGATTTCATTGATCTTATTTAATTTTTCTAATTTCTCTTTTACAGACATCTTTTAAAAGTGGAAATTGCAATGCTTTTATGCAAATAATTTGAAGAAAAGAGAGTGGCTTTATGGGTCTTTTTCTTTTAAGATTTAGTCCCCTTGTGTTAAAATCCAGTCAAAACTATTGATTCATGAAAGAACTTAAAAGACCCATGACTGAATATCCAGAAATTAGCAAATGGTAAATGTCCATGTATAATTTACAGAAATTCCAATATGCTAATGAAAATGTCCCATTTCCTCATACTTAGAGGCAATTATTAGTTCAAAGATTCCAATCAGTAAGGAAAAAAGAACAGGCTAGTTTTGCTGAACTTTCTATGAGAGGTAAACAGATTTAAGGTCATCCTTTTAAAAATAAAATAATAATGAATTGAGAGTTTTGTAGCCTGAGCTCAAATTCCCCTTCTCCCATTTATTACATGTGCAACTTTGGACAAATCCTTCCCCAATATGAGCTTTGATTTCTTCAGCTATAGATGAAAAGATTGAACTAGATCAGAGGTGTCAAAACACATACTCACAAAGTTCACAGGATTACTGAACCAAATTAAAATGCAACCATGCAGTCAATGGACATCTTTCTCTTTGACTTTTTACCACTGGACTAGAGGGTCTATAGGATCTTTTTCCATTCCAAAGCTATAATCTCATGAATTAGTCATGGATTTCAGATGGAATGGAATTTCTGTAGCCCATGCATGCTCACTAAAATATGTGGTGACAGAAAGAAAATCTGAGGTGCTTTCAGAAATTCCCAAATAAACTGATTGAGGAGGGTGAGATTCTTCCTCTAGCTTCTTAACAAAGAAATATTTAAGGCTCTAAATAACTTTTCATACCCCATGGGACAGGTTTTGGGCAGGTGAGGTTAATAATTAAGACTGATTTTTAGTTAACCAAAGTTTTCAGGATGAATGACCTCAAATCCTACATAATGAAAGGAAATAAAAATTTTACTTTGTATACCAGTGTCATGCAAAGGTCTGGACAAATTCACAGCCAGAAATCTGGGTTCTTCATGGCACTTTAGATCCAAGAGGTCAAGACCAAATTCAGTAGCCTCTTCATCAGCAGTACAGAGGTTTTTCTGGGCTCTCCTGCCAAATTTTGGAATGATGTCAGTAATAGACTCTATTAGAAATATCTCAGCTGAGGTTGAAAGATTGGCTCAAGGCACAGCTCAAGCCATCTCTCAAACTGCTAAGGCCATCTCATATCTACAGGAAGAAATTGACTCCTTAGCAAAAACAGTTTTGCAAAATCAGCTGGCCTTTGACATGCTCACATTCTCATCCAGAGGTGCATGTGCCTTTATTAAAGATCTGGAGAACTTGTGACCAATATTCATGAGCTTCAGAAGCTTTTAAGTTACACAAGTGGCTATGGAGACTCATGTGAATCTTAATGATAGCTGGTGGAACCTCTCATGGCTATAAGAAACAGGTTTGTTTGCAGTTATAAAATGAGCTCTTATGATTTTGGGGATATTTGGTACTTCTTAGAATCTGCATTAGTTATTGTATTACTGTTTTTAAAAGATGTTACCTGATCAACAATAATATACACTCACACTGTGGGTCATGGCCAAGTCAAAAGGGAAATAGATTTCATTTTTGAGTGAAAAACCTTTATGTTGTGTCTCTGCTTGGTTAACACATTGTCACATGGAATGTAAACTATGAATTTATGATTTTTATTATTATTGTTTTTCTTTATGTTTGCAATAGGATATTTGGGGTTTTTCTTACTTTTTGTACTTAAACTTTTATGACATTGAAGGAAATATGAGATTATGGACTTATCTTCTCTTTAACTTTGATGACCTAGGAGACTGTACAAGTGATATGTAAATAAAATAATTCTCTATCATTCTGATGTAATTTTGCTTAAAAGAAACCTTTTTAGAATCCTCATGGTTGTTCTGCTTTTTCTCTAAGATTTGAACCTGTTGTTGGGGGCTGGAGATTAACCCTTGGTCTGGGGAGGGTGCCCTTTCAAGAATGATGGACTCCAGTGGAAACTCTTTAAAGATATAGAGATCTATTTAGATTGAATGGTCAGAAGGCAGCATGTAGGACCAACTACCTCCCTGAACAGAAAAATAAGTTCCTGATTTTATATCCTAAAAGGAGGGGGTCTAAGTGACTTAAAAGGGAAGGATGGGGAGGGGGATAAACAGTGAGAACAAACAAATGGGGCAAACAGGGGAGAAGAAGTAACAGAGTAGGTGCCTTTGTGTCTGGGGGCTTAAACATAAGCACCCATCCTTTATAACATCCTGATCATAAAGGTGGGTCCAGGGGCATAGTACAAGTATACATCCTTTATGGCATCCTGATCATGTTACCCATCTTAAGAAATGTGGGCATGTTTGGGATCATAAGTGATGCTTGAGATGTAGAGATTATAACAGTGGGTAAATTATCTGGAGGAACCTAATGTGTTTTAGATGTAAACATGAGCTATCACCTCATGGTCAGACCCTTATCTTAAGGCTAGTGTAAAGACATCCAAAGCTTAGAGGTAGAGGATCCTATGTTTGTTCAGCTTCTAGCCCTACAAGGTGAATGCCTCATGTAATCTTTGACCTGTGGTGTCTCTAGAAATTTGGGGTGTACTGGGGGACCCTGGTGTCCACCACAAGCTATGTTTGAACATAATAATAAAACCTAAGTTTTTGCCTCCATAGTTTCTGCTTTGTGGTTATCCACCTCTAAACTCAGAGAAGAGATATTTCTCTAATAACATGAATAATAAATGTTTGTTAAGTTGAATCAATTCTTTTGTTACCTTGGCCAAGTCACTTTGAAGTCTTTTAGGCCTCAGTTTCTTCAACTATAAAATAAAGGGGTTAGGCAATATAGCCTGGAAGTTCCCTTCCAGGTCTAAATTTGTGATTTTCTGAGTCTATGGTCTCTGGGGTCTTTCTTGCTCTAAATTCTATTAATTCAATTGAAAGGCAAGAGACCAGGGGTGAAAAAACAATCTGAAGAATAATAATTGGGGTGGAGTGTATTGCGAAGGAAGATAAACCATCAAAAGTTTTCACCCAGGCTCTCTGGAAAGGCAGGCCCAGTCTCCATAGAGGAAAGAAACAGCTGTTTCCTATTTCTTCTTGCCCTTTGCTTTGTTATGGAAATGAAAACACAGGTTAAAAAGAAGAGCCTTTGTTGAGCCCCAATTTAAAGAACATAGCCCACTGGCAAAGGAGCACCAGCCTGGGGTGCTGTCACCACCTTTCCAGAAGGGGCTGTGCTGGGACCAGCTTTGGGGAAGGAAACAAGCTTGTCAGATCACTTAGGAAGCAGCAGACCAGCTGTCACTCTGTTGCACAACACTTAGGTTTTAATTTTATCCTGAAGACACAGGAACAGGCGTCCAATACCACCTTTTGTTTCTCTTAAGTAATCTGATGGAACTGAGATTCCCAGAGTCACAAAGAAAATGTAATCCGAGCTGCTGGAATAGAAAAGGGGGGATGGAGGGAGGAAGAGAAAACAGAGTCTGTTTATTTGGGACCAATTTTTCAAAAAGCCTTCTTAATTAGAGCTGTAACCTTAAAAAAAAAAAGGATAAAAAATAGCTTCCATTTTCCCCAGTATAAACCTCAATGTAAAAAGAAATTGGATACCTGCAAGTGCCTGAATGTGCAGGCTGTTAGGCAGCTAATTGCTGTTTGCAATTCAATTAACTAATTACTATGGGCTTAGGGGGAGGTGTTTGTAGAGTAAACAGCCCCCCCCCAAATAAAAAAATCATATTTGAGTAAAAAGGTTTAAGTGCAAAGGTATAAGAGCTACATGACCCATTGCCTAATGGGTATGAGAAGGTCTTGAAGCCCAGGAAGGTGCTCCCTAAAGGCTGTTTAGAGCTAGTAAGGAGACAAATATACCTGGACCCCCTGAATAATCGCCCCTCCAGCTCAATTTGAGATTGTTCTGAAGGGAACAAGCAGCCATTGGCAACCTAAAATCTGGCAAGGTGTTCCTTTCAAAGGGCACAAAGATAGCTCCACTGGATTCCAAGGGAAACAGAACCCTAACACTGCAGCACAATGGACTGACTACAAGACATGACTGGGAATTAGGAAATTTGAATTAAATTACTGCCTTTGCCACAGCCCTGGCTGGGTGACCTTGGCCAATTTAATCATTGTTTTTCCAAGGTCCTCATCTATTCCATTATACTATATTAATAAGAGACAAAGGAAGCCTAGTTATGATTGTTCATCACATTCATCACACCCCTGATAAGTGGGGGGTCTCCACTCTCCCAACTTTGCGTCTCAGTCTTTCTACTACACTGCCATATTGTCTCTAAAATGAGGGAGGTGGACAAGCATTGATTTCTATGATTCCTTTCCGTTCTGAAATGCCACTGTGCCAAACAAAGAAAGACTCATTGAGTAAGTCAGATCTATAACAGTTGGCTCATGTCAACCTCCTCTCCTTTTATTCTCCATTCTCCCCACAATCATTTTCCTCCTCATCTGCCCTAATTTAGGTTAACATTCATGCCTAAGATTCTAGGCAGCATAGTATATAAAATATGGATTCTGAGAGATGACTTCAAATCCCACCTGAGACACTGAAGTATGGGTGACTCTAGGCATATCATTTAGTTTTTGTGTGCCTCAGTTTCCTCATCTGGAAAAGGAAAATAGTAGTTCCCTCATGAGGTCATTGTGACAATCAAAAAAGAATGATTTACAGATCTTCATTTTGCCCAACAACTAAACACTGAGTTCAGTTCCCTGGTTCTGGCTACCATAATATCCTCCGAGATATTGAAACGGGCTTTAAAGAGCTGGTCTCGTAGCTTCTTCTTTCTCCCATCTTGTATGTATCCAACTCAAATTAATCTTCCTAATACACAGATTTTATCATGTAAATCCATTGCCTGGAAACCTTCAATGACTGGCTCCACATTGTCCACTAAATAAAGGACAAGCACCTTAACCTAAAATTTTCAAGTAGTGTTTAAGAATATGAACCATTCTCCAACTGATAAAGGGCCAAAGGATACAAATAAGCAGTTTTCAGATGAAGAAATCAAAAATACATATAATCATATGAAAAAAATGGTTTAAATCATTGTTGATTAGAGAAGTATGCATTATACAATGGCAGAAAAGAGAAATAATAAATGTTGGAGAGATGTAGAAAAATGGGGATGCTAATGCATTGTTGGTGGAGTTGCAAACTGATCCAATCATTCTGAAGAGCAATTTGGAACTAGGTCCAAAGAAACTTTTGACCCAACAATATCACTACTAGATCTGTATTCCAAAGAGATAAAACATAAATGAAATGGACCTATATGTACAAAAATATTTATAGCAGTTCTTTTGGTGATTGCAAAGAATTGGAACTTGAGGGAATGCCCACCTAATGGGAAATGACTGAACAGGTTTCTATAAATGATGATGATCAAACACTATTGTGTTATAAAAATGAGAAGCATGATGGTTTCAGGAAAATCTGGGAAGATTTATGTGCACTGATGCAAAGTAAAGTAAACAAAATCAGGAGAATAGTGTGTACCTTTAGACTACTCTGCTTCTTAATTTTGGCTGGGGGACAATTGAACCTATATTTATTTACTGTATATAGGCACAATTCAGAGCATTCCGTGGTTCAAATACAAACTGGAGAGAATCCATAGAGGAGCTATGAGAATAGTGACAGAGTCATTCATAGAGTGATTGAAGGAATTGGGTATGGTTAGCCTGGAAAACGAAAAAGCTGAGGCGGTGGGAAGGGCAGTGAGGAGAGGAAGGAGCAAAGAGGAAAACACGATAGTTGTCTTCAAGTGAATGTTTTGTATCTTTTTTGTTTGGTTTCAGAGAGCAAAACTAGGTATCCTGGAGGGAAATCATGGAGAGATGGTTTGGGGTTGATTAAGGAAAAACTTCTCATAATTACAGCTGTCAAAAAAGTAGAATGAGTTATATTTGGAGGATCTAAAAAGTAGAAGTTTTTAAATTGTCTTGATTACATGTTGGAGATGTTATGGAGCTGATTGTATACAGATAATTAGCCTAATTAGCATCTGAGGTTAACATTCTTCTTTCTTCCTGGAATTTACTCTGGGGAATCTCCAGACTTATCTTCCAGACTTTCCAACTCAAAGACATAGACATACAACCTTTGGGCTCTGTAAAGCAGTTGAAGAAGGAAAACCAGTGACAAGCAACTGAAAACACAAAAGAAAAACCTAAAGATCAAAGAAGAATGGCTGAATAAAAGTTGAGCTAATGAGAAAAAAAGAAAAAACTACCAGGGGGTTCATAATGACTGAAGGGAAAAATGAAAAACTGAAAAAAAAAGAATAAAAGGGTTAAAATGCAAAAAGAGGTCAGAGCACAATGAACCAGTATCATACTATGATAACCAAAATTCTATGATGATAAACAGAATCCTATGGATTCATAAAATGCCAGCAAGAAACTCCAAAATGACTCAAAGAGGAAATAAAGCTTTTATTAAAGGTGAAATTAGGTCAGAAATTTTATCTCACTGAATTTTTTTAAAATACAAATGGCTCAATGGATTGCAATCCAGGCCCAGAGAAAGGAAGCTCTGGGTTCAAATTTGACCTCAGACACTTCCTTAGCTATGTGACTCTGGGCAAGTCACTTAACCCCCATTGCCTTGCCTTCCTACTCATTGCCTTAGAACCAAAACATCGTATTAATTCTAAGATGGAAGGTAAGGGTTTTTGTTTTGTTTTGTTTTTTAAACAAATAACAGGTTGTAAAAAATAAAACAAAGGAAATGTATCCAAAGTAAGCAATAATGAGATAAAATATCAGGCCTGAAACAAAAATACTGAAGTAAAAGAAAATTTTGCAGGAAAGAAACAAAAGACAACTTTAAAAATAACATATGAATTATATCCATGTGAAAGTAATTGCCCTGAATGATAGTTTTAAAGATGTCATATCTGTCATAATGTTATATAGTAAAATATATTAATACCCTTAATTGTGTGTGATACAGTGGGGAAAAAACTGTTTAGATTCAAAAGAGAAACTGAGTTCAAATGTTGCTTTTTTTACTGCCATTATCACATTAACCTCTCTGGGCCTTAGTTTCCTCTTATGTAAAGTGAAGAAGTCAAATTAGTTAGCCTCTATCACTTCCAGTTCTAAAACTATAAGCTTATTACAATATATAGTAAGAAATCATACAAGGAAACTACCTAGAACATTTAATACACTTTACTACTTATTTGGACACATAGACCACCACCAATAAAAACCCAAATCATGTAGTAGTGAAATTTCGTAATTTCAATAAGAAATAACAAATTTTACAAGCAGCTAGGTATTGGCCTTCCATTTTGAGGACACATAATTGCAAATAACTGAGAATTACTTTATGGTCGTGAGAAATCAGGGGAGGAGGGCAATTGAACACTGTATTCCCAAGCTATGACACAAAATGACACATCCTAAAAACCTTAGTCTAAGAATCACTGAAAACAGTTGGACCTTCAATAAAAGAGAAGTATTTGAGACATTATTTTGAAGAGGGGAAAAAAAAACCAGATGTGAACAGAATATGCAACTTGCAAGTACCTGAAACAAGAAAAATACAAGTTAAGTAAGCATAATTATCTTTAAAAATACTAATTAATGAAATCTATTCTCTCATGTTTTAGGAGATTATTTTTAAAAGGAAATAAATTGCTCTGAGAGGAAGTAAAAAGAAAGAACAAAGAAGGACAAAAAAGACCTGAGGTGCTAATGATGTTAGAGGAAATTAAAGAATCAAGAGAAGGGAAGTCAGAAGAATTGAATTTATATCTAAATCCCATGCTCCCTTATAGGTGAATCAGTATCTTCTAAAAGAGGCACAACCCAGTAAAAAGTCCTACAAATAAGAAAGGAGAGGGGAACTGGAAATGCTCCCTTTTCCATTTCATTGGTGAGAGAAGGAATAGTAATTTCCTTAGCTGACTAACAAAAGGACACCCTGTGGAAAAAATAATAAATGAGAAGAACTTAAATGGCAGAAGTAGAGAAGAGAATCTCAACCCAGAAAGGGAAAGGAAGGTCATTAAAGAGCATTCCCATTGGGGCAGAAAGTATATGCCTATGATGAGACAGGAAATTTACACTGAGTTTCATTTAGGGGAAATCTATGCATCAGGAGACCAGCTTCTCCATGATGGGGTTTACATCCCAGAGCGTCATCCCTCTCCAGGCAGAGACTATACGAGTGCCCAAGAATAGTTAGCACCCAGGGTGATCAGAAGAGAGCCTGCAACCTAAGATAGAATAACCTAGCCTTGAAACTGGCTAGAGATCATAGTGAGAGCAGCAGATAGGGTTGCACTTCATCAATTGGAACACAGTGATTCCTACCACATACAAAGTTTCCATTCAACATTGTTTCATGGACTGTTATTTCTAAGAGAGAGTGACATCTACAAATGCAATAAAATAGAAATAGGATGAAGAAAGAGTTCAAATAGGACACTTCAAAAACTCCATTCTTGTTAGGGACAGAAAAAAAATTTCACAAAGAACAAATAAATGGGTAGCCATGATTTGGAGGATAGAATTCAGAATCCTAATGCTTGGAAGTGATTGTCCACCAAACCTGAAATATTCTCCCTCCTTGCCTGACCTGTGGACAATCTTTGACTTCTTTAAAGACTCAGGACAAATGTCACCTTCTGCAGGCCTGCTCAGTCTCTGGCTAATTCTTTTAGCCTTCCCCTATCCAGTTACCTTTTTTATATACGCTGTTCCATCAAGGGATTTTTTTACATAGCGCCTCCTCCATTATTAAGTAGGCTCCTCAAGGATGAGAACTACTTTTTGTGTTTTTTTTTCTCTTTTTTGCATCCCTACTTGTCTATCCCAAAGTCTCTCATTTAGTTGATTGATGGTGTTAGGCAGAATTTTTTTCCTCCCTTTTTGAATCTTTCTTACAAGGTATATAGCTCATTGGGTAGAAGGAAAGATAGAATCAGAAATGAGTGTGATATTCAAATAAGTGGCACTAGATATTAAAAAATATGTGTATGAAATAGCATACCTACTTGTTTGGGTATACCAATTCCCATCTCCTTGGTGAAAAAAGGCACGGAATCTCATGGGTTAGAATGATTATTCATACTTAAAAGTTAAGGTTTTTATGGACAAAATCATCACCTAATGCTTGATTCTAGGGGATCAGTTAATGATCTCATCATCAGAACTCCTATTTGAAAATCTCACTCACATACTTTTATTTTAATGATCCTTATTCACTACCTTTATTCAGATTTGACTTAGATAGTTGTCTAGGTCTGTGTCTTTGTTTTCGGGGGGGGGGGGGGAGTCACTATGAGAATTAGTCCAAATCATAAGTTTTCAAGAAACCAATAAGTCAAATCTCTCTTTGTAATGATGTAGCGGGGGCACACAGTGGTTAGAGCTCCAGACCTGGAGCCAAGAAGACCTGAGTTCAAATTTGGCCTGTGTGATCCTGGGCAAGTTACTTAATCTTATTTTTTCTTCTGTAAAATGAGTTAGAGAAGGAAATGTCAAACCACTCTAATATCATTGCAAAGAAAACTCCACATGGACTTTAAAAAACTACCAAACAAGAGCATGAGAATCACACTTTGTAGGGAACAGCTGGGTAGTTCAGTGGATTGAGAACCAGGCCTAGAGACAAGAGGTCCTAGGTTCAAATATGACTTCAGATATGTCTTAGCTGTGTGACCCTGGATAAGTCACTTAACCTCCATTGCCTAGCCCTTACCACTCTTCTGCCTTGAAACCAATACACAGTTTGATTCTGAGACAGAAGGTAAGGATTTTTTTAAAAATCACACTTTGTAGTCTCTGTCAATTTCTGCCTAGGTGGATCTTGCTGACCAACTGGCCCATGTTACAAGGGAATCACTTTAAAAGACTGATATATATTAATTTAAGGTCGCCAAGGAATCAGCTATGTAATTCCTAAATGAAAAACTCAAGTCAGCCGTCAGCCTTTTTTGGAGTTTAATTACAATAGGAGCAAGAAAGGAATTAGAGATATATATAGAGAGAGAAAGGGGAGAGAAGGGAATAGGGCTTAAATACCCCTTCTGTTTAGGCTGGGCCAAAAGGCCCAAGCCCTTAGATAGCTGGGGCAAAGAAAAGAGATCAGTCCCTTTCACTCACGTGTCCAAAAATGGAGAAACAGTCTCAGAGGCCCCCACCTTCAGCTTCCTTCAGAGCAAGCTTCCTCAGAGCCCAGGAACCACCGACCAAAAAACTCCACCACCCCTCGAGTCTCCAGACCCTCCTATCTTTAAGGAAACCATCCAAGTTGCCTCCCCTCAGTCCTCACATCTACCAATCACTCTTCATCAATTTCCCTGTCAATGGAGGCTCTCGCTTAACCCAGGACCGCCCAGAGGTTTCTGGCTTTTGCACATGTCTGTTGAAGGTCATATTTTCAAATGATTAAATCTATACTCCTTTGCTACAGCCCTTTCTAAATCCTGTTAACTTGAGTATGGTAGAGATTGGAATAATTAAATTTTGATCTAGGCTGCAGCCCTTACTCAATCCTATTAGGACTGAATAGGGTGGAGATTTATTCCAAGTATCTCCATTGTATCAATTCTAAATCAATCAAGACTCAAAGAAATTCCTGTTCTATGCTTAAGCATAGGTCAAAGTCCTTTCCATTGTTCAGCAAAGGGTTTCTGTCCTAAAGTAATCTTAAGAAGGGAAGAGAAGGAACCTCCCATGCCAATGGAGTTCCCATTCCAATAGACTATCAGTAAGAAATTTTCCAAGTATGAAATATCCCAATGGTGAAATTTCCAACATTTATAAGTCTAAGGAAATTTTGAGGTTTACAATCCCCCCTGATGATCATTGGGAGACTAGTCTCCCCATTGATCATTTAACATAATCATTTTGTAGTTCTAAATTCACTTCTAACTAAAGATATACACAATATTCAATTTTCTAAGAGAAATTAGAATAGTGAGAGAGGAAATAGAAAAGAAAAGAAAGCAAAACCAATGTTTGCTAGGCGCATTGACAGAAAGCCAAATTAGGGGCAGTCCCTTTTGGCATAAATGTTACAATAAATGTTCAATCAAAAGTTCAGTCCAATCAATCACATCCAAAGTTCATTCTTGATCTTCTTGATGAAGTGTAGGTTTTTGGCATCTTTCTGCAACAGTTCATTCTCTGGATATAAAAGTTTCAAGCTTCTTTCTTGAAGATCTTTTCTCGAACAAAATCAAAATCCTTGAAATTTTTTTTTTTTATAACAGTAAAATCTTAAACAAAAGTCTTGGATTTTTATAAAAATACAATCTCAAACAAAAAAAAATTCAAAAATTCTTAGATTTTAAATTAAAATACAATCCCCCCTGAAGTAAGTATTAAAAAAAAAATATCAAGTTTAGCTCAGAATGCAATGTTCAGTTATGGGGTTGTATGTGTCAATTATCAAAAGAATAGAAAAAATAATCAAAAACATAAGAAAAACTCAAAATAGACCTTGTATAGGTCCAGTTTAAAGTAATTTCGATCCCACAAGTATGTAGAACAGAATGCAGTAATATTTCACTTAGCCATTTGTAGCCAAGACTACAGGAAGTTGCCATAATATAAGAAGAAAAGAATTAGAATTCTATTTTGATGGGGAAATGTCATTCCCTTGTCTGATTTTTTTTTCCTTCAGAGATATAGGGAGCCAGCATGATAGTCAAGCTTTGTACTTGTTTGAGTACTTCGAAAGGAGTGTAGATACAAGGAAGTCCTACGACTTAAACATAAGTTAAGCGTCGCAACCTTGAGTCTCACTTTAATATTTCATGTGTGCTCTATTGGCACTATTCAGGTTTAGTCTGTGCTCCTTGTTTTTATCCCTTTTCCTGGAATCAGACACAAACATTAATCACAGTTCTATAATATTTTATCAATAAATGGCAGGTTCCCATAGTTTAAAGCTTTTAGGCATATATTGATATTATAGCAAGAGTATATATATTAACTTGTATTACTGCAGGGAAAAAATAATATTAGTATTAATTATGTGTACCTTCAGTACAAAAAATGAGAAAAAATCAAATATTCTGATAAAAAAATAAAAGAAAAGAAATAAGAAAAAAATAAGAAAAAAAAATCAGTAATTCAATATATTCTTGAAAAAAAATATCCATTTGTCTATGGATTATTATCTCCAATTCATATGATAAGATAGAGTCACAATTCATATAATAGGATAGAGTCAATCAGTCTCAGCAGAAGATGCTTTCTTCACATGTGAGCAGTGAATCCAAGAGTCTCTTTCTCCAATCTTTATAGATGTTGGAGTAGTTAATAATATTTGGAATGGTCCTTCCCATGAAGGTTCAGTTGTTCCAGTTCGCTTGAAATTCTTGATATAAACTTTATCTCCTGGGTTCAGGTCATGCAGCGAAAAGTCTAATGGTCCAGCTTGTACTGCAGCTCCAGATTCATGAAGTTCACGTAGTTTGTGCTGTAACTCCTGTATATAGGAAGCAATAGTAATATCTCCCCCTAATAGCGATGTATAAGCCGGGGAGAAAGGCTTAGCCTGTATAGGCGGATGTCCAAAAAGCATCTCAAATGGTGAAATATGTAAGTCTCCTCTAGGTCTGCTTCTAAGATAAAATAGGGCCAGAGGGAGAATTTCAGGCCATTTTAAATGGGTCTCAGTGCATAATTTGCCAATCATAGTCTTAAGTTCTTTATTCATCCTCTCCACTTGGCCTGAGCTCTGGGGGTGATATGGAACATGGAATTTTGGAGTTATCCCCAAGCAAGAATATATTTGATTTAAGACAGAATCGGTAAAATGACTCCCTCTATCGGAGTCAATACGTGCTGGTAGGCCAAAACGAGGGATAATTTCTTTTAAAAGTATCTTTGCAACAAAATCTGCTGTGGCTCGGGTTGTAGGAAATGCTTCTGGCCATCTGGTTAGTTGATCTACAATTACTAGACAAAATTTATAACGTCCAGCTTTTGGCATTGTAATGAAATCTATCTGTAGATGTTCAAAAGGTGTGTAAGCCAGAGGACGTCCCCCAAAGGCTTTTCCACGATATGCATGTTGGTTATATGCCTGGCAAATAGGGCAGGCTGAACATACTTTAGAGGCTATAGTAGTTATACCAGGGGCTATCCATACTCTCTTGACAGAGTCCACGATGCCCTG
Source organism: Monodelphis domestica (assembly GCF_027887165.1). Lineage (NCBI taxonomy): Eukaryota > Metazoa > Chordata > Mammalia > Didelphimorphia > Didelphidae > Monodelphis > Monodelphis domestica. The sequence goes on from NC_077234.1 coordinate 108,436,013, forward strand.
GGTGCCAAAATGACCATTTTTATGAATAGATTGGCAAATTTGGTTATAGAAATTTCTAGGGAGCAGGGGTTTTCCTTCAGGTGACACCCATACTCCATTAATTTGTTTTGCTTTAAATTTTTGTTTCCATTTTTCCACTTCCTTTTTATTATAGGAGAGTGATAAATTTAAATTATCAGTGGTTGTTAATGTTAAAATTAATCCAGGTCCTTCTATGGCTGCTAGTTTTGCAGCGGCATCTGCTCGGTCATTTCCTCTAGAGACAGGGTCAGAGCCACCTGTATGGGCAGAGCAATGAACTACAGCTAGGGCTTTAGGCAGTTTGAGAGCAGAAAGAACTTCATTAATAATTTCTGCATTAGCTATGGATTTTCCAGCTGAGGTTAAAAATCCTCTTTGGAGCCATAGCATCCCGACTGAGTGACAAATGCCGAAAGCATATCTAGAATCTGTATAAATTGTTGCCTTTTTATCCTTGGCAATTATACAAGCTTGTTTTAGAGCTATGAGTTCTGCTCCTTGAGCGCTAATGTTAGAAGGTAGTGAAGCTGACCATTCAGTGGCAAATTCTGAGACTACGGCAGCTCCAGTGTAACGTATGCCATCCCTCATAAAAGAGGAACCATCGGTAAATAAAATCAGATCTGCATTGTCTAAGGGAGTGTCCAAGAGATTATCTCGAGGCTTTTCTGCCATGGACACTAATGTTTCACAGTTATGTAGTGGTTCTCCTGAAGTAGGTAAATCTGGAAGCAAGGTGGCAGGGTTAAGAGTTGAACAGCGTTTCAAGGTAATATTTTCACTATTTAATAAGGTTATTTCATACCTTGTAATTCTCTGATCCGAGAATGCCTGTGTTCTATGTTTTACCAATAATGCTTCAATCTCATGTGGGCACATTATTGTTAATGGACATCCCAATACTAAATCAACGGTTTTTGTTACTAGTAAGGCTGTAGCAGCTACTCCTCTAAGGCATGGTGGTGCTCCTGCTGCTACTGGGTCTAGTTGGGCAGAATAATAAGCAATTGGGCGCTGAGAAGGTCCCAAAGTCTGAGTTAACACACCAGAGGCTACTCCTCTTCGCTCATGCACATATAAAGTAAATGGCTTGTTGTAATCTGGGATGCCTAGAGCAGGGGCAGACATGATAGCCTTTTTCAGATCTGTTAGAGCTGACAAGTGTTCAGGCTCTAATTTGAGGGGTTCAGGAACCGAATCCTTTGTTAATGCTATAAGGGGTTTAGTGATTTCCCCATAGCAAGGAATCCATTGTCTACAAAACCCTGTTGCTCCTAAAATTGCTCTCAGCTGTTTCTTAGTGGTAGGAGCACTCAATTTTTGAATGTTCTCAATTCGTTTTGGAGAAATATAACGAGCACCCGCAGTCAAGATGAATCCCAAATATTCTACTTTTTGGAGACACCATTGAACTTTATCCTTAGAGATTTTATGTCCTCTTTTGTGCAATTCCAAAAGAAGGTGTTTGCTATCTTCTTGACATGTTTCTGCATCTGTTGAAGCCAAGAGTAGATCATCTACATATTTGATTAATTTGCTATTTTTAAATGTTATATTGTCTGTGTCTTGGCTCAAAATTTGCTCAAATAAGCTCGGACTTTCGACATAACCCTGTGGCAGCCGACACCAGGTATATTGTGAGCCCTTCCAGGTGAAAGCAAAAATATGTCTGGAGTTTTCATGTATTGGTATGGAAAAAAAGGCTGAACACAAGTCTACTACTGTAAAGTATGTAGCTGTGCTAGGAATAGATGAAATAATAGTATGTATGTTAGAAACTACGGAGTGTCTTTTTATAACGTGATTATTTACTGCCCTTAGATCCTGTATAAATCTATAGATGTGCTTGCCATCGGGCCCTTTTTTTGGTTTTTTAATTGGTAGGATGGGCGTGTTGTATTCAGATTTGCAAGGGATTATTATTCCCTGTTCTATTAATGAGTTAATAACTGGTGTAATACCCTCAATTGCCTCCTTTGAGAGGGGATACTGAGGGATAGAAGGAGGTGGGCTAGATTTAGTTTTTATCTGCACAGGAACAGCAGATTTAAGTAATCCTACATCAGAAGAAGATGTGGCCCAAAGAGACTCAGGTATATCTTTAGGTATTTCGAAAATGGAAGGCTCTTTTGCGTCCTGGTTTTCCGAGAGAAGTACAGGGAGTAATTTTAAAGATTCCTCTGGTACTTCTAATGATAATGAGCCATCTGGGGAGCAGGTTATTGTGGCTCTGAGTTTGCATAGAAGGTCCCTCCCCAGCAAATTTAAAGGGGAGTCAGGCATCAAAAGGAAAGAGTGTTGTACCTCTAGGGGTCCTACAGACACCATTCTAGGAGGAAGTCTTTTAACTCTTTGGGTTATTCCTGATACTCCCATTACATTCTCTGAGCCAATAGAATAACATTGTAAATCAGGTTTTCTCTTTAATACAGACCAGGAAGCTCCGGTGTCTAATAGACAATCATAATAGGTGTTACCCACCTTTAAGGTAACATGGGGTTCATTAGTATGGGGAGGGCAGTGGATAGGGACAACGGGTAGTAGGACATCAGGGTCCGGGAAATCAAAGGTTGTATCCTCTGATTCCTGTGCCCCAGCCCCCCCCGGGCACCATCATTGTTTTTGGGATATTCCTTGGGCACCCCCCTGAAGGGCACCTCTCTGAGGGTCATTAGTACCTCGAGTAGTTTTTGGATGAGCGCCATTTCTCATATATTGTTGAGTATTATCATTAAAATTTTCTTCAATTTGAGCATTGTCATTAATTTCCCAATTCCTATTTCTATAGTTCTGGTTTCTAAAGTTCTTATTTCTATATTCATTATAGTTATTATTTCTAAAACTATTATTAAACTGTGTATTCCTTCCAAACATCTTAAGAAAGGTTCTACATTCCATCATTTTGTGGCCCTTCTTCTCACAGAAGTGGCAAGTAATGGATTGATAATTGGATTTCTGGAGAGGGGCAATTGTCGTTGGTTCATTATCATGCCCACTTTCTAATTTAGTTATCCTATCTATTAAATATTTCATTTTTTTCTTCATTTCCTCCATGTCATCATTATTTTCTATCTCCTTTTCTTCGTTTCCCTTTAAAACATATATAGCTGTTTTTCGCAATTCTTCAAGGTCCATATCTGACCATCTTGGGCATTGTGTTTTGAAGTAATTTTTAATTGCTTTGCAAGAATTGTTTACAAAGATTCTTCTAACTTGTCTTATACTACTCTCTTTAGTTAAGTCCCAATCTAAGTATCTGTCCCCAAACTCGATAATTCTGTCCATAAATCTGGAGGGGGTTTCTTCGGCCTTTTGCTTAATTTTTTCCAGTTCCATCCACTTATCTGTATTGTCTGCACATTCCTTCATGGACGTGAGGATGGCCTCTCTACAACGGTATAGTTGTAGATAATCATCAGGATTGTTATAGTCCCATTCGGGATCCTGAGATGGCCAATGTGCTGCATTACGCCCCCTGGTTTTGTTGACATGAGCAATTATTTTATTTTTTTCACGTTCACTTAAAAAAGCCTGTAGTAAGCTCTCAACGTCCTTGTAAGACGGATTATATTGAAAAAATATGTCTCCCATCTTTTTTGTTACTAGAAAAGGATCTTGTTCATATGTGGGGATATTTCGTGTAAATTCATTTATTTCTTGGGGAGTAAACGGTATCCTATGTCTTAAAGTCACCACATCCCCATTTCGTCCTATTTCAGGTACTTCTCTTAGAGGAAACAGGCCTCTAGTTGAATTTTGCACCTGTGGGTCAGTTTGACAAGGACAGGTTTCTCTAGGAGGACAAGATCTCCCTTGCATTGGAATTTGGTTTTCTGTAGGAGAAGGAACATGAGAAGCTGGGATTGCAGGGGAAGGATTTTGGGGATTAAATTCAGACAAGATTTGCACTGCACGAGAGAAGCAGTCTGTTAACTGGGCTATAGGGAAGGTGTTTTCCATCTCTATTTCAGGGAAGGAAATTTCCTCATTCAAAGGTTCAAAAACAGGTCTGTTTCTGGTAGAGTGGGTGTTTGCCCATTGATCCTGTAAGAAACATTTTAGATCTTCTAATTGGGCTTGCATTTTTTCCTCAATTTTTCCTATTTTATCTTCCATATCTCCCATTTTATCCTCAATATTTCCTATTTTATTCTCAATATTTCCTATTTTATCCTCAAGTTTTTCTATTTTATTCTCAATATTTCCTATTTTATCCTCAATTTTTTCTATTGTATCCTCAATTTTTTCTATTGTATCCTCAATTTTTTCTATTTTATCCTCAATATTTTCTATTTTATCCTCAATATTTTCTATTTTATCCTCATTTTTTTCTATTTTATCCTCAACATTTTCTATTTTATCCTCAATATTTTCTATTTTATCCTCATTTTGTTTTATTTTATCCTCATTTTGTTTTATTTTATCCTCATTTTGTTTTATTTTATCCTCATTTTGTTTTATTTTATCCTCAATATTTTTTATTTTTTCATCTCTAAATATAGTATTGAGGAGTACAAAAATGACAGTACCTATTAATATAAAAATTTGGAGGTATCCTTCATTCCTCAATGCCCCTACTTCTTCAGCTGCCATATAATTGTCAAAGAATGTAGTACTCATTTTTATATGTATATTTTGTAATTTCACAAAACACGTGGGGAGCAGGGCAAAGCAACAAACTTTCCACAGGGTTTTTTTTTTTTTTTAATCCAGGAAGTTGTTCCTTAAGGGAAAGGATATTTAGAAACAGTTCTTCCAGCCAGGACTTTAGAGTCCTGTTGCTGAGATTTAAAAACAGCTGTTTTCTGTCTATCAGAGTCACACAGCTGGGAAGTATCTGAGGTCCGATTTGAACCCAGGACCTTCTGCCTCTAGGGCTGGCTCTCAATCCGCTGAGCTACCCAGCTGTCCCTTAAGATTAAAGGGAAGAAAAAGAAAAAACTGCTGATTCCAATTTAACTTAAGGAGAAAAGAGAAAAAGTTTTTTATACTCACGTGTTCTAGCAGCTGTGTCTTTAAGCCAAGTTTTTTTTTTTTTTTAAAAAAAGGACTAAGTGGTGAAACAGTATAGTAAAAAGGCAAGGAAAAAGTTTTATTGAGAGGATTCTTTAGACTCCCGTGTGGTCAGCCACAATGTTACAAGGGAATCACTTTAAAAGACTGATATATATTAATTTAAGGTCGCCAAGGAATCAGCTATATAATTCCTAAATGAAAAACTCAAGTCAGCCGTCAGCCTTTTTTGGAGTTTAATTACAATAGGAGCAAGAAAGGAATTAGAGATATATATAGAGAGAGAAAGGGGAGAGAAGGGAATAGGGCTTAAATACCCCTTCTGTTTAGGCTGGGCCAAAAGGCCCAAGCCCTTAGATAGCTGGGGCAAAGAAAAGAGATCAGTCCCTTTCACTCACGTGTCCAAAAATGGAGAAACAGTCTCAGAGGCCCCCACCTTCAGCTTCCTTCAGAGCAAGCTTCCTCAGAGCCCAGGAACCACCGACCAAAAAACTCCACCACCCCTCGAGTCTCCAGACCCTCCTATCTTTAAGGAAACCATCCAAGTTGCCTCCCCTCAGTCCTCACATCTACCAATCACTCTTCATCAATTTCCCTGTCAATGGAGGCTCTCGCTTAACCCAGGACCGCCCAGAGGTTTCTGGCTTTTGCACATGTCTGTTGAAGGTCATATTTTCAAATGATTAAATCTATACTCCTTTGCTACAGCCCTTTCTAAATCCTGTTAACTTGAGTATGGTAGAGATTGGAATAATTAAATTTTGATCTAGGCTGCAGCCCTTACTCAATCCTATTAGGACTGAATAGGGTGGAGATTTATTCCAAGTATCTCCATTGTATCAATTCTAAATCAATCAAGACTCAAAGAAATTCCTGTTCTATGCTTAAGCATAGGTCAAAGTCCTTTCCATTGTTCAGCAAAGGGTTTCTGTCCTAAAGTAATCTTAAGAAGGGAAGAGAAGGAACCTCCCATGCCAATGGAGTTCCCATTCCAATAGACTATCAGTAAGAAATTTTCCAAGTATGAAATATCCCAATGGTGAAATTTCCAACATTTATAAGTCTAAGGAAATTTTGAGGTTTACACCCACAAGTTACAAGTGGTTCAAAAACTGGGGCGAGACATCCACTTATCCTAGGCAAACTCTAAAAATTCTTCATGCTCTATTTGGAAATAGCATTCTGGTCTACTACTGTCCAACTGAGGTTTTGCTCTTTCACTGTGACACACGATTAACTTATCACAAAATAAAAGCCTGTATGTCCTGAGGAGCAGAAGTCTCTGGTGTTGAAAACATGGACATTTATAAAATTCAAATTCAATTTAGTACTGTCTCTCCATTATAAGAAGTAGCATAACATAGTAGATAAGAATCTGTCCTGCAGTTAGGAATACCTGGATTATAGTTACACAATTGATACACAACTGGATGTGTGCCCCAAGCAAGTCATTTAACCTCTGTTTGACTCAGTTTCTTCAACTGTAAAATGGGGATAAAAATAGCAACTACCTCCTAGCGTTATTATAATCAAATTATTTATTAGAATTCAGTTGTTATTAGAAATTAGTTGTTAGAACCAAATAATATTTATTAAAGTACTTAGCACAGTGCCTTGAACATAGATGATACTATCTAAATCCTTATCTTTTTTCTTCTCCCCACTAGACTTCTCTCTTCAATATATCTAGCTAGTTACCTTGCCTACCCTAAGTCCCAGTGATTTAAATAAGCTTATATCAGGTAGTACTGTCTTGATCAAGTTCTCCTGAAATAACATTACTAGTACCACATTACCAAATACTGCTGAAAAAACTCAAGTGGCCAGCTGACATGGTTATGTATCCCACCCAGGGAGGTTTGGTTCTTGCTCATGTCACCTCCCTCTCAAGCCCACTCCATTCCTCTACCTTCCTTTGGCACTTACTGTTTTGGGGGTGATTTCGACCAATCATGAAACTGGTTTTGTGGAGTCAGGTAAAGCTATTAGCAGGTGTTTCCCTGTATATTTAGAGAGACACATTTTTCCACTCTTGCTATAGAGGGCCCCCTCCTCATTCTACCTCATTCTGTAAGTTTCTGGGTTGTAAGAATACTACCGCATCTAAGCAAAATTGTGAAACTGGTGATTTGTTTTCATGGCATGATGGAAAGAAGTCTGGTCTAGGTGCCAATCTACCTGTTACAGCTCCAATTCTGGGAATCAGTACCCCTCTCCGAGCCTCTTTGTTTGTATTACAATATTATCATTATCACCACCACCCCCAGATATGACACTGACCTTCCTAAATTTAAAAATCTGTAGATGCTGCAATACCAAATATTCGTGACCGTCACATTATGGCAGATAGAAACCTCTGAAACTACAGAGACCTAGCAGAAGAAATCGAAACCACGAGGGAACAGGGCAATCCTTTCTGCCTTGCCAGCTGCTAAGATTGTCCCAAAGAGCTTTCAGTGAATCTATGGAAGATGAGCTTATAGCCCAATACTTTTATTCAGTTACACAAAGCTGCCATTCTATTCACCTAAGCAATAGACCCGAGTATACAGAACACTGAGTGTAAAAGCAATAGAAGGATAGACCTTATGTCAGGACCGTTTCTATTGGACAGGAGCTCTTTTAAATTTGAAGTCTTTTGTATACATAATCACATTTGGGTAAAGTGAAAAGTTGGATAACATGAGCTCTTGAAAAAAGGAGGACCTGCTAAGTCTCCTCCAGCTTTGAAGATTCTAGGATTCCCTGACCTACAATGAAAAGTCACTGTGACAGAGGATGGCACTAAAGGAGGAGTGCCAGGCTGAATCTTCTCCATTACATCACCCACGTATTTAGAGGGGGAAATGCCAGTTAGAGGAGACTATAGAGATGAGAGATAAACCCCAGATATTAATTATTCCTACAGACCAGTTATCCCAAGAAAAGTGGCTGGTCTACTTTGTCCAACATATACATTATCACAAAGGAATTGAAGAATACTTACTGGCATTTAAGAGTCACCTCTACAAAATGAAGACTAATAAAGATATCCTTAGTGGCACTAATATAACAAGGCAATTACCCATTAGCAAGCTTTATTTTCTGCTAATAAGATGCAAAAATGTTGTATTTATAACTATCATTCCAGATTTTTCTGCATTAAAATATGAAAGCTTTCACGTGTCTTATTAAAGGTTGTCACATCCCATTAGCAAATGTGATCTTCACCTGAGTGGTGAAGGAAGAATCGTGTCAATGGTAGTCTTTATTAATAAACTTGGTGAAGACACATGTTGTCCTCCCCTGGTATTTTTTCCCCGGTTTCTAAGTTGCTCTAGAGTTACTGTAATTTATTAAGATGCAATTGTCTTCCACAGTAAGACCATCTGTGTTGCAAATTACAAGAGCAAATACAGGATCAGCACCATTTATAGGAGGCTCATCCCCCATTCCAAAGATACTCCTGCATACACTTGCCTGAAGCATTATCATAGTAAGGAAAACAAAGAAGTTGAGCTTTAGAGAAGGAAAGGCAGCAGCCACCGAAGTGATGGCCCAAGATTGGATATATATGACTCATGGCAACAAAAACGCATACACATAGATTCCAGTGCCAGACCCCTGCAGCTGCTCTGGGCTGTCGTGAGGGATGTGGTAAAAGCTTTGAAATCAGAGGACCTGGGTCCAGTCCCAACCACACTTAGCATCTCTTGCCTGGACTATTTCAGTAACCATCTAATTGGTCCCTCCACCTAAGGGCTCTCCCCTCTCTGATCCATGTGCCACACAGCTGTTAAGTGATCTTCCTAAAGGAAGCCACTCCCATGTCAAGTTGCTACTGAATAAATTCTAAAGGTTCCCTGTTTACTCCAGGATAAAGTCCTTTGCTTGGTACTTAAAGTCCTTCAAAGCCCCTTCCTGCCTTTTCTCTTTCTTTTCATGAATTCTGTTCCTTGAATTCTAGCCTACCTTTAAAACTCCCATCTCCCCTCTCTGAGCTGTTCCATCAGCAGTCCCTCAGCCTGAAGTATTCTTTCTCCTCACTTCCAGTTCTGATTCCTGGCTTTCTTCAGGGTTTAGTTCAAACACTATCTTCTTCAAGAGCCTTTCCTGGTACATCAGCTGCTAGATCCTTCCCTTCTAAGGCTACCTTCCATCTATTCTGTGGGCATCTGGTATCTACCTATTATTTATACGTTTTCTTCTCCAATTAGAATATAAACTATTTTATACCAGGAACTGTTTTTGTCTTTCCTTATATTCCCAGTGTTTAACACAGTCTAAGCCCTTAATAATTGATTGATTTATATATCCTGTGTGATACTGATCAAATTACTTAACTTCCTTGGGCTTCAATTTCTTCATCTATAAAATAAGGTATTGGACAAAATGAGCTTCCAGCTTTAAAATTATCTTTCTTTTATCTTCCCATTAAGGATGATCATTTTGGTGAGCAAGACTATTGTCTAGATTCATAGCCCAATTGAACTCCTCTAGAGGGAAAAGAGTTGGAAGCCAAGTGCTCACCCAAAGAACCTGCACAAAATGAATAGCTCACCATAGTAGAGAAAACCATATTGTTACACATTTTCTTCCTAGGATTGGGTCCAAGACTTCAGTATGATTCAAAATCCCCTCTCTCCTTTCTCAAGTAGCACTATACAAATTCTCCCTCTCTTTATCCATCATCTAGGGTCCAGCTCTATCACTTAACGATTGAATTCCAAATACTACAACTTCATGGGCCATGTTATCTGGCCCTTCTTTCTAGATGCCATGTCATTTTGCATCTTCCACTCATAATTCTTTTCCCAATCATTGCCATTCCCGGAATTATGGTGTTGGGGTTTGCTAAGAGTTTGTGTTGACATGTAGATCTCCTTTACCAAGGAATAAAAGGCCACTAACTGGTCTGGGGGTTTTGGCCTATGGTCTATTCTCTTTGGTTCTAGCTGGGAAATGATGGATTATGGCAAGTCTGCAAATCCCTCTTTTGTAGGCCTATTGTACAAATCTTTAATAGTCTGATCCATTTAAATTATCACAAAAAGGTTCAGAACCATCATCCTAAAGGTCAAGGATATTTCCTTCTCTTCAAGTATGATTTATAAAAGTCCCAAATGAGGTCTTGATGAGAATGTTCATACCTCTTAGGGAGATATAATCAAAGTCCTTTTTGGAGATCTAGTCCTTTAATCTCACCAAACTTGCAAGGTTCTTCTCAATAGCCCTCTATAAGGTCTGACTCATTTACCTGTTATGCTGTGAGTTCCCCATGGTCAGAGGTACAGATACCACCAAAGAGCTTGGTCATGGTAAACTTATATCATCAGATTAGTTATTGCTACATCTCTTGCAACAGCTTCTGATCCATTCTCCAGAAAATGCCTTTTGCAATGTATTTTAGATCTCCCTATGCAGCTGAAGAGCCCTGCAGAAATCCAGAGGTGCCAGATACACTGGCGATAGTTTGTCTTGAAGAGACAGTGGGTGGGTCATGTAACAACAAGGATAAACAATAAATACTTGGACTGCCCAAATGCATATACTAGGTCTCATGAGATTATCATCAGGCAAGCAACTTAGAAGAGCAGGCTTTTTCTGTTATAACTGTGTCTGAGGTAATAAAACCTCAGTAGTTACAGATCAAAGGTCGTGACATAATAAATGTCTATGCTTTAAACTTCCCCTCTTCAAAAATCCCAACTCCAACAGTTTTCAAAATTAACCTTGCTCTACATAGCCAACGGAAGTACTAAATCTCTGACAATACCATATCTATCTTCTTTGGTGCCCATACTAATTTCTTATCAAATGGGCCAGATTTATCAGAAAATTTTTTTTTCAAAAATGTATAGCCACATTTTTTGTGGTAGCAAAAAAAATAGGAAATGAGGGGTTGTCTCTCAACTGAGGAATGGCTGAACAAATTGTGTATGTGATGATGATGGAATACTATTGTGCTATAAGGAATGATAAACTGCTTGATTTCTATAAAAACTGGGAAGACCTCCATGAACTGATGTGGAGTGAAATGAGCAGAACCAGGAGAACATTGTACACAGAAACTGAAACATTATGAGATGATAAAATGTAATTGACTTTGCTACTAATAGCAATTCAGTGATCCAGGACAACCCAGAAGGACTTATGAGAAAGAATGTTATCCACATCAAGAGAAATAACTCTGGGGGTAAAAACAGAAAAAATATATATGATTTATCACTTGTTTATATATGTATAGGATTTGGGATTTTGGTTTTAAAAGACTACTCTCTTATAAAAATGAATAATATGGAAATAGGCATTGAGTGATAAAACATGTATAACCCAGTGGATTTGCTTGGTAGCTCCAGGAGGGGAGACAGAAAAGGGAAGGGAGAGTACATGAATCATGTAACCTTGGGGAAATACTTAAAAATAAATAAATTTAATTTTTAAAATGAGGTAATTTTTTTAATTAAACAAAAGTGGTTTTTTTTTTCATCATCACCCTCTTTGGCTGATGTTCCCACACAGAATTTCTCCTCTTAATCACAGATTACAGTTTGCCTAAAGGTATTTTTTCATCAGTTGTTTGATTATTTATTATTGTAGCATATTGTCTCTTGCTCTGTTGCCTCATATTGGTTCTTAAAAATCCATGCCACTAGAATATAAACTCTAGAAGACGCTATCAAGTTGAAAAAGGTCCAGGGGCAGACATTTTGTTTTGTCTGTATCCTAGGACCAGCCTAAGTTTGAGAAAGCTGATCATCAAAGTAGAATGCTAAATCTTTGAGAACATGAGCTTTAGAGCCATAAGGAACTTTGAATATTGTTTGGCAAACCTTTTAAGATGAAGAAATTAATGAATGGAAAGATTTAGTTATTTGTTCAATCACATACCAGTGGCAAACAGTAGAGGCAGGAATGAATGGGGATGTTGACTTCAAATGATCATTCTGTTGCAAATAGTAATAATATGGAAATAGGTTTTGAACAATGATACATTGTAAAATCCAGTGGAATTGCTTGTTGGCTCCAGAAGGGGGAGAGAGGGAGAGGCTAGAAAGAACATGAATCATGTAACCATGGGGAAAATATTCTAAATTAAATAAATAAATAAATGATTTAAAAAGTAAAAATAATAATAATAATAATAAAGTAAGCCCCTTGAGGTCAGGGATTGTGGTTTTGCCTGTCTTTGTATCACCAGCATTTAATACATAGTAAGCACTTAATAAGTGTTTGTTGACTAATTGGCAAAGTGTATAATTTTCAGAAGTAGGATTTAAACCAAAATCTTCCTGACTTCAAGTGCAAAACCCCATCTATTATGCCACATTTCCCCTCGATATGTGTAATTGGAAATCTTATGCTTTTGACCTACATTTCCCAGGAGCTCACTGACTTCCTGTTGTTAGGTGCTGACGTAAACAGGGGGATAAATTTGGTGGGGTTCCAGGTCTCCCTCTTTTTTTGCTTCCTGTTGAGGTCTGTGTTGGAACAGGCTTTTTGAAAATGTAGATTAGCCATGAGCATGTGGTTTTATTTTGTAACCTTTTTATTTTGTCACTTCTAGTGATTATTAATAAATCTTTTAAAATATAATATTTGAGCTTAATTTAAATTTTTACAAATATGTATAGTGAAATGGGTTGGACTGGAAAATCTATACTCTCAATTCTGGGGGTATGCTATGATCGGTATGCTATGATCGCATAGGCACTTGCCATTTTCTTTTATGCCATACCCCATGAAGATGGCAAGTGGCTGGTCCTCATCCATTTCTCTGCACTGCTGATGAAATACCCAAAGTAACAGAACATCAGTAGCAGCTAAGAGATTTGCAATGAATGGAAGCAAAATCCTGGCTATAGGCTTCCTGGACTCCTTCTTAAGATATAAATCTTTCATCATGAGGCATATTATCAGAGGATGCTCATGAGGGTAATCACCAAGTGGAGCCAGCCACAAATGTCATGTCTGGATTTTACATACTAAATAAATGAGAGGCTTAAAGAAAAAAACAACAACAAATCTAATGCCAATTATCATTTAAATTCATTGCCATCCCATTAGCAGCAGTATGGCTCAGATTGTACTCTCTAGCTCCCTGGGAATAGCTCTGTGACAAAGTTGTGGCAGAGAGGTTGCTGCTTCGGAGGCCAGATGCTCCTCTGGGGTGGGCTTGCAGACAGCTCCTCTCCCAGCTGGCAGTGGAGCATGAGCTGGCTGCCTGGATGCCGACCAGAGGAAGCCCTTAGTGAGGCACAAGTAGGACATTGACTTTTGACTGCTCTCTGCAGGAAATGAGAAGCCTCAAAGAAGAGAGCAGCAGGAAGCTATTGTATTGTCTTTCTCCTTGACTCAGCAAGGGAAGGAGGCTGCCAAACACAGGGTACAGGAAATGGGAGCACTTGGATGGGAACCTTCTGTACTGTGACTTGCCAAGGTATAGAATTACACAGTGATTAGATTTGGGGTTCTTCATGCCCTCCATACACAAAATAGATCCACTTTACAATCAGCATTTGGGGGGGAAGTTCAAGCTCCAGGACTATTTGCCAGAATTATTAATGAAAATATAGCCATATCAACTTGGAAAAAATCTTAGGGGTCTTCTGGTCCAATCCCTCATTTTGTTGTTGTTATTTAATCCTGTCTGACTTTTCATGACCCCATTTGGAGTTTTCTTAACAAAAATACTGCCATTTCTTTCTCCAGCTCATTTTACAGATGAAGAATTGAGGCAAACCTGGTTAAATGGCTTACCTAAGGTCTCCTGGCTAGTGCCTGATAGCATATTTGAACTCTAGAAGATGAGTTTTCCTGACTTCAAGTCCAGCAGTCTATCCACTGTACTTTCTGCCCTACTTGCTGCTCCTTCCCCTCATTTAACATATGAGGAAACTGAAACCCAGAAAGGTTAAGTTACTTACCCAAATTCACACAAGTCATGAGTGGAAAAGTCAGAATTCATCTGAAGACCTCTTGACTTGCATTTCAATCTTTTCCCCCTATATCTTAGTGTTCCCCAAATTATTATGGCCACAAGGGAGAAGGAAAATATTGGAAAGTTTTTTATCAGTTTCAAATCAAGCTTTTTTCTGCATATATTTTAAATGATACAATTAATTACAGTGCTTTATAATTGTAGATATTGTAGTATTCATTTGACTTAAATGAAATGAATTAGGACAAGTCAGTCTCTCTGGGTCTCAGTTTTCTTGTCAATAAAATTAGGTTGGACCAACTAAACTATTTCCCTTTTAGTTCTAACTTTATGTGCTTATAGAGTCAGCTAGGTGGCCCAGTAGATAGATTGCTTGAATTAAAATAAGATTAATTCAAGACCATCCAAACATTCTCTAGCTATGTGATTCTGGGCAAGTCACTTAACCTCTGCCTTAGTTTTCCTCTACTGTAAAATGGGGACAATAATAGCACAATCAAGGTTGTGGTGAGATCAAATAAGATAATCTTTGTAAAGTACTTAGTACAGTGTCTGGTGCATAATAGGCACTGTTTTTCCTAAGGATCAGAAAAACTTCTGAAAAGTCATTTATTCTGTCTTCTGATAGAGGAGAGGGAGCCAAAAAGGAGGTGTGACTCCCTCTCCTGCAGGCTCTGAAAGGTTTGTATTATGTAGTATTTAGATAAGGATGCCCAAATAAGAACCACATGTACACAATGAAGCAATTTTGCCATGAGGGCAACTTGAAAGCAAAGGTAGACTGGGATGGAAATGAGTAAATGAAAATATTCAAAACATCAAAGAACCCACCATGGAGAGTAAGAATGTTCTGGGTGGCTTCAGGACCTGGGGAATCCAACATATGTTTTAGCCTTCTCTATCATTCCTGAAGAGTTATTGAGGTCAGAGGACAACCTGAATACAGACAACATAAGGTTAGATTCAAACAATGTAATGATTTTTCTAAATATAATAAATAATTTTCCCTACAGCACTTAATAAAATTTTGTTCCTTCAAACCTCCCCCTTCCTATCCTGAGAATTGAAATTGAATATAAACTGGATTGAATCAAATAGACACGGAAATATATTTCCCTGGGTCACAAACCTAGTAGATTCTCAATATGGACATAGTTTGTATCAGAAAAACCAAAGGAGCCTTAGCACCTTTCAGATCCTTCCATATAAAGCTAAGCTATAATGAGCTATCTGTGAAAATCAACACAAAGATGTTGGCCATGAGCAACACAAATGAATGCCGACCTAAGAGAAGATGGGAAAACATTAGCTTTTGCTGACCAATTGGGTCACAGAAAAAGATGTGTTGGCTCTTCCAGGCAAATGAAGAGCTCCACAAAAGGCCAGGGTGGTCAATGCACTGGGCACGAGGTCATGCAGCAAACAAGGGTGAACAATGGCTGGACTTTAAATGCATATATTGCATTACACAGCCCTATAAACAATAGTCAAGTGGGAGGCAAAAATGTGGTGGAGACAGACATTCAGAACAGAAAAGCACAGTCATTGCTCCTGATATTCTGTCCTTACCATTATGTCAAATGACTAAAATTTGAATGAATGAATGAATGATGATAATTGATGCATTGCAAGGCATTTTCCATGCTTTAACTCATTTGAACTGAGTATATTTTATATATATAATATACATAGATATACATAGATATAGATATTAATTAATTTCTTTGTAGTTTTTTTAAAGAAGTCTTGCAGAAATGCATCTTAGCCTGCAAAATCTGCATTGGATCCACCCACAAAGAGATGAAGAAGTCACTTTACCTCTTTGAACCTCAGTTTCCTCCTTTGAAAAATAGAAATAAAGTTACATTATCTTTCTTCTGGACCCAATAAGGGAAAAAGGCTACCTCAAGCAAGGGGGCATGGAACAGGAGCACCTCCATAAAAACTTTTTGAGTTGGAAGATACAAGATACTTATCTCAAAGGATTATTCCGAAGCTCAAGTAAGACAATATAGAATTTATGGTCCTGGAGAGTAGGAATTGTTTGCTGCTCTTCGTCACTCTTTCCTTCTATTGTTGTAATAAAAGATCAACTGATTTGCCAGCATTGATCATGTTTTGAGCCTTCCCAGCATCCCATGAAAAAATGAACAAGAAAAGGACCCAAGAGTACTGCCAAACTTTCTCCATTATCTTCCTCTTCAATTTAGAATAGGTTTGATTTAAAGTACTTTTATTATCTATACTGCACTGTGAAATTCACAAAGAGACTGTAGACTTATATTCTCATATCTGTTTTGAATTAATTTTTAAATATTATTAAGCATTTAGTAGATACCAGGGACTATGCTAAGAACTGGGTAAATATAAAGTGAGACAAATCCTGCCCTCATAAAGCTTAAATTGTGAAAGAATCAATGAAATAACAGATCAATTGTCTGCCATATAGTGGGTGCTTAATCAATACTTATTCCCTTTTCCTTTCTTAATGGGGGAAACAGTATACATATCAAAGTCTTGACCAGGGAAGGGATATTTGGCCTAGGCAGGAATGACAGGAATGGTAAGTCCATGTCCCAAAAGCTAAGATGGTATTGATTCCATCACTGTGCTGAGATAAACAGGTAGAGAAGGGGAAGGAGAGGGCAGCAAGATGGCCTTGGGGAATAGGTTGTGAGGTAAAGTTTGCTCTGGGGCCAGCTAGACATAGTGGACTAAATGGATTTACATATACTCATTCATCTATCAACACAGCTCATCTCCAGGCTGCAAATTCCAAAGCTTTCCCCAAGCACTGAGGTCAGGGTTTCTGCAGGTACTATCAGAAGGATGCTATATACCATGTTAGACAAAGCAGGGAAAACCAGAGGAGACTTGGGCAGATGACATTCTCATCATTGGTGGTCACTAATATGAAGGCTAGTAGCTGTCATCCTGAAGAGAGAAGTCTTTTTTGTGAAATAGAATTCTATCACTTCATTATCGTTTCCAAGACTTTACTCCCTTTATGCTGGTCAGAGAGGAAGGAGTAAAGTGTTTTGTTTGACATATGATCAATCACATGGTTCGATGGAGATATGATTGGGGATTTTTGTTTAAATGATCATTCTATTGAAAATATTAATAATATGGAAATAGGTCTTGAACTATGATACATGTATAACCCAGTGGAATTGCTCATTAGCTGGGGTGGGGGGTAAAGAGGAGAGAAAAAGAACATGAATCATGTAACCATGGAAAAATATTCTTAATTAATTAATTTTAAAGATACAAAAAAAAAGAATTTTGTTTGAGTCAAAATTGATAATTTCTCCTTGGCCCAGGGATTGTATTGACTTAGGAGAAGGAACACTAGAAGTATGACATACTCCCTTCCCATTCACCTCTCTACCTGTTTCTCTCAACATTTGATCAAATCAGTGCCATATCATTGCTTTTTGAAATGCACAGTAATCATCTTGCCATTCATGTGATTCCTGACAAAACTCTCCTCCCTGGCCACCACTTTGATATGTGTATATTGTCCCCCTCTTGAAGCAGGGAGAAGGGGACAAGAATGTATTAAGCACCTACTATGTGCCAGATACTGTGCTAAGTATTTTGCAAATATTAGTTCATTTGATCCCTTCAAAATTTGAACTCTTTGAGGGAAAAGCTTGCCACATTTCTTGTTTGTTTCTCCAGTTCTTAATATATAGTCCCTGGCATGTAGTAAATGCCTAATAAATTTTAAAATGAATTATTTAGTTCAAAACAGATGAAAATGGGGATACATTTTAAAAGAATAAAATGCAAATGGGGTTTAGTGGGATGTCTTTGTCACCATCCCCATTGCTATCACCTTAGTACTGAAGACATCTGGACTATTATATTAACTTTCTATTATAACTTCATCTGTCTACTCTTTTTTCTCATCCAATCTATTCAACAGAATAATCTTTCATATAGATACAGATACAGATATACATTTGGATATAGAGATGATATGTAGATGTAGATGTAGATGTAGATGATGTAGATATAGATGTAGATGTAGATGTAGATGTAGATGTAGATGTAGATGTAGATGATGTAGATATAGATGTAGATGTAGATGTAGATGTAGATGTAGATGTAGATGTAGATGTAGATGTAGATGTAGATGTAGATGTAGATGTAGATGTAGATGTAGATGTAGGTATAGATGAGTCATGCTCTTCTGTTGCTTATCTGATAACATCCAAACCTTCTTAACCTTGAATTCAAGGCTATTCAAAACCTAGGACCATCCACTCCCTTAAGCCTTACACTACTCAGTTAAAAAACATTAAGTGCCTACTATGTGCTAGGTAGTGTACTAAGGATTAGAGACACAAAGTCTAAAGATAATCCTGGCCCTCATGGAGGTCACAGTAAATGGAGGAAATATATGGAAATAACTATGCACAAACAATATATACAGGATAAACTATAGGGAAGGGACAAGAATTAAGAAGGATCCTAAAGCCTTCTTTAGAAGGTAAGATTTTAGCTAGTACTTAAAAGAAACCAGGGAAGCTAAGAGGTAGAAATTGTAGGGGAGGCATTCCAGGAACAGGAAACAGCCCATGAAAATACCTGGAGAAGAAATAGACAATAAAACCATACTAGTGGGAGACTTAAACCAACCATTATCAAATTTAGATAAATCAAATCAAAAAATAAATAAGAAAGAGGTAAAAGAAGTGAATGAAATCTTAGAAAAATTAGAATTAATAGACATATGGAGAAAAATAAATAGGGATAAAAAGGAATACACCTTCTTCTCAGCACCACATGGCACATTCACAAAAATTGACCATACATTAGGTCACAGAAACATAGGACACAAATGCAGAAAAGCAGAAATAATGAATGCAGCCTTCTCAGATCACAAGGCAATAAAAATAATGATTAGTAATGGTACATGGAAAACCAAATCTAAAACCAATTGGAAATTAAACAATATGATACTCCAAAACCGTTTAGTTAAAGAAGAAATCATAGAAACAATTAATAATTTCATCGAGGAAAATGACAATGGCGAAACATCCTTTCAAACCTTTTGGGATGCAGCCAAAGCGGTAATCAGAGGTAAATTCATATCCCTGAATGCTTATATTAACAAACAAGGGAGAGCAGAGATCAATCAATTGGAAATGCAAATGAAAAAACTGGAAAGCGATCAAATTAAAAACCCCCAGCAGAAAACCAAATTAGAAATCCTAAAAATTAAGGGAGAAATTAATAAAATCGAAAGTGATAGAACTATTGATTTAATAAATGAGACAAGAAGCTGGTACTTTGAAAAAACAAACAAAATAGACAAGGTACTGGTCAATCTAGTTAAAAAAAGGAAGGAAGAAAAGCAAATTCACAGCATTAAAGATGAAAAGGGGGACAGCACCTCCAATGAGGAAGAAATTAAGGCAATCATTAGAAATTACTTTGCCCAATTATATGGCAATAAATACACCAATTTAGGAGAAATGGATGAATATATACAAAAATACAAACTGCCTAGACTAACAGAAGAGGAAATAGAATTCCTAAATAATCCCATATCAGAAATTGAAATCCAACAAGCCATCAAAGAACTTCCTAAGAAAAAGTCCCCAGGGCCTGATGGATTCACCTGTGAATTCTATCAAACATTCAGAGAACAGTTAATCCCAATACTATACAAACTATTTGACATAATAAGCAAAGAGGGAGTTCTACCAAACTCCTTTTACGACACAAACATGGTACTGATTCCAAAACCAGGCAGGTCAAAAACAGAGAAAGAAAACTATAGGCCAATCTCCCTAATGAATATAGATGCAAAAATCTTAAATAGGATACTAGCAAAAAGACTCCAGCAAGGGATCAGAAGGATCATTCACCATGATCAAGTAGGATTCATACCAGGGATGCAGGGCTGGTTCAACATTAGGAAAACCATCCACATAATTGACCACATCAACAAGCAAACTAGCAAGAATCACATGATTATTTCAATAGATGCAGAAAAAGCCTTTGATAAAATACAACACCCATTCCTATTAAAAACACTAGAAAGCATAGGAATAGAAGGGTCATTCCTAAAAATAATAAACAGTATATATCTAAAACCAACAGCTAATATCATCTGCAATGGGGATAAACTAGATGCATTCCCAATAAGATCAGGAGTGAAACAAGGATGCCCATTATCACCTCTACTATTTGACATTGTACTAGAAACACTAGCAGTAGCAATTAGAGAAGATAAAGGAATTGAAGGCATCAAAATAGGCAAGGAGGAGACCAAGTTATCACTCTTTGCGGATGACATGATGGTCTACTTAAAGAATCCTAGAGATTCAACCAAAAAGCTAATTGAAATAATCAACAACTTTAGCAAAGTTGCAGGATACAAAATAAACCCACATAAATCATCAGCTTTTCTATATATCTCCAACACAGCTCAGCAGCAAGAACTAGAAAGAGAAATCCCATTCAAAATCACCTTAGACAAAATAAAATACCTAGGAATCTACCTCCCAAGACAAACACAGGAACTATATGAACACAACTACAAAACACTCGCCACACAACTAAAACTAGACTTGAACAAATGGAAAAACATTAACTGCTCATGGATAGGACGAGCCAATATAATAAAAATGACCATCCTACCCAAACTTATTTATCTATTTAGTGCCATACCCATTGAACTACCAAAATACTTCTTCACTGATTTAGAAAAAACCATAACAAAGTTCATTTGGAAGAACAAAAGATCAAGGATATCCAGGGAAATAATGAAAAAAAAACACATATGATGGGGGCCTTGCAGTCCCTGACCTAAAACTATATTACAAAGCAGCAGTCATCAAAACAATTTGGTACTGGCTAAGAAACAGAAAGGAAGATCAGTGGAATAGACTGGGGGAAAGCGACCTCAGCAAGACAGTATACGATAAACCCAAAGATCCCAGCTTTTGGGACAAAAATCCACTATTCGATAAAAACTGCTGGGAAAATTGGAAGACAGTGTGGGAGAGACTAGGAATAGATCAACACCTCACACCCTACACCAAGATAAATTCAAAATGGGTGAGTGACTTAAACATAAAGAAGGAAACCATAAGTAAATTGGGTAAACACAGAATAGTATACATGTCAGACCTTTGGGAGGGGAAAGGCTTTAAAACCAAGCAAGATATAGAAAGAATCACAAAATGTAAAATAAATAATTTTGACTACATCAAACTAAAAAGCTTTTGTACAAACAAAACCAATATAACTAAAATCAGAAGGGAAACAACAAATTGGGAAAAAATCTTCATAGAAACCTCTGACAAAGGTTTAATTACTCATATTTATAAAGAGCTAAATCAATTGTACACAAAATCAAGCCATTCTCCAATTGATAAATGGGCAAGGGAAATGGATAGGCAGTTCTCAGATAAAGAAATCAAAACTATTAACAAGCACATGAAGAAGTGTTCTACATCTCTTATAATCAGAGAGATGCAAATCAAAACAACTCTGAGGTATCACCTCACACCTAGCAGATTGGCTAACATAACAGCAAAGGAAAGTAATGAATGCTGGAGGGGATGTGGCAAAGTAGGGACATTAATTCATTGCTGGTGGAGCTGTGAACTGATCCAACCATTCTGGAGGGCAATTTGGAACTATGCCCAAAGGGTGCTAAAAGAATATCTACCCTTTGACCCAGCCATAGCACTGCTGGGTCTGTACCCCAAAGAGATAATGGACACAAAGACTTGTACAAAAATATTCATAGCTGCGCTCTTTGTGGTGGCCCAAAACTGGAAAATGAGGGGATGCCCATCAATTGGGGAATGGCTGAACAAACTGTGGTATATGTTGGTGATGGAGTACTATTGTGCTAAAAGGAATAATAAAGTGGAGAAGTTCCATGGAGACTGGAACAACCTCCAGGAAGTGATGCAGAGCGAGAGGAGCAGAACCAGGAGAACATTGTACACAGAGACAAACACACTGTGGTATCATCGAACGTAATGGACTTCTCCATTAGTGGTGGTGTAATGTCCCTGAACAACTTGCAGGGACCCAGTAGAAAAAAACACCATTCATAAGCAAAGGATAAACTATGGGAGTGGAAACACTGAGAAAAAGCAACTGCCTGAATACAGAGGTTGAGGGGACATGACAGAGGATAGACTCTAAATGAACACTCTAATGCAAATACTATCAACAAAGCAATGGGTTCAAATCAAGAAAACATCTAATGCCCAGTGGACTTACGCTTCGGCTATGGGGGGTGGGGGGGGGAGGAAAAGAAAATGATCTATGTCTTTAACGAATAATGCTTGGAAATGATCAAATAAAATATATTTTTAAAAAAAAAACATCCAAAAAAAAAAGAAAAAGAAAATACCTGGAGTAGGAAAGTGTTTAAGTGTTCTTGTTCAAGCAATAGCAAAGAGGCCAGTTTCACTGGATCACTGAGTAGTGAGGTGTGTATGAGGGAGAGAAATAAATGAAGTTCAATAATGCTGGAAAAGTGGCAAGGGTGGGAGGGCACAAGTCATAAAAGGTTTTGAGTGACAAATTGGACTACTTAACTGTCCATCACCCTTTCTTATCTTCATTTCCTATACTCAGAAAGCCCATATCCATTCCCAACTCTGCCTCTTGACTTCTCACTCATCTTTAAATGCTTTCTTCAGGTGTCACCATCTCTATATGGCTATTAGTTATTTACCCCTCTCCTCAACTTTGAATAACCAATAGCACTTTTATTTCACTGATGTACTTACCATCTAGTATTTCTATTTGGGGGTAGCTTTTTCTTAGCTTTTTACATGGAGATATTTGCTGAGAATATATAGCAAGAACAGAAGTACAAAACATTCCCTTTAACTTTAAGGAACCCCATCTACCATCTTGTTCCCTAAAGAAAATACTCGGGCTTAAAATGGCTGTCACAGAGCTTTAGCCTCCACAATTTTTCTTTGAATTGCATTCCATCACTAGATAAGTCCTTCCCTTGTTGCCAGAGGTGGTATCTTGGCTGCCATGAATCCACTACTTCAGAGGATTGATCAAGTCACTCTTCAGGACTACACTGACTTAGACACCAGCAAAGTCTGGTATGGATACTAGTTCTGGGACTTCAAAAGGCTTGAGCTGAAAGCATATTGCAGATGCCTCACTAGGCTTAGCTTCTGACAAACTCTGGTATACAATCCAATTCCTAGCCCTCTAGCAACTCATTTTTCTGACCTCAGAAAATTGCGGTTTCACCGCAAAGCAGAATCAAATAGACACTACAGGGATAGAAACAATAAAAGGACCATAGGCTCAGTGAGGGCTTCTAGGAGACTCAGGTGGGGAGTTAAAGGACTATGACCTCCTTGCCCACCAAGAGGCATTAAGTATTTCATCTTCCTTTCCAGCCAACAAGAGGGAGAAGGAGATCGATTTGGTCAAGTCTATTATTTTGTACTGTGGTTGGTGAGTTTCAGGAGGACAGTGGCTTTGTCTTTTCTCAACTTTAGTTCTCATACTACACCAACCATAGGACTCAATACACAGCAGGAAATTAATAAATGTATTGTGCTTAATTGACTAAAAATGAACTGAATAATCATGATTATTCATTGTTTTTCTGGCTTTGTTTTAAAGAAATATTTTAATAAATGTTTCCATGGAGATGTGGCTTCCTAAATTCCTTCACAAGATGTTCCCCCACCTGGAAGTTCACTTAAATGGCAAACACCAAATTCTGTCTTTTCAATGTTATGACAAGTATTTGAGCACATAGACATTCCTGTGATGGAGATGGAATAGAAATGAATATTGAAAGCACATGCTTGCTCACTCAGACGTCTGTTATATTGTATTGTCCCTAAGAACTTTTTGGTTGAGCCAATATCTATGTAAAGGATGGGGAGGGGTTATGGTATATCATGGGAATCCTTTCACACCCAGCAGACCTTGCAAATACAATAACAAGAGAAACCTATCTCTTTGAAGAGGGTCATAGCATCTCTGTCAGTAGATGTCTGGAAAAAGCTAGTTTTCATTTAGAAATGCAAACTTGTGCAGCTCTGTAAGTAATTAATCGGGGAACATAAGTTGTATTTGAACTAGAACAGAACCTTTGATTACACTTAATGTCTGGTGGATGATTAATGTATGAAGCGTTTCACTGTTTACTAAACAAGGGATTTGTCTTTTCTTTACCATTGAAAAAATCTTGTTTAAAACACTTAGTTTCAGAGATGTGATCATTCCTTTGGCACTTACTGGGCTGTTAAATTAAATTCATACCATCCCTCCATGTTTTCGAGCCTACCCAAGAAGTATGAAAATGGAAACTGATGAGCAAGGTCTGGACACGTTTCCCTGTTAATGTTTATTAATGCAGCCTGGTGCTGCAGACAAATCCTCTCCTTAGAACAAGTTAAATCATGAACAATGCACTTTGCTACTTGGGCAGCATCCTTCTCCCTTTCTTAAATTGAATACATTTCATGATCTGAAAAGTTATTAGAGTCCAATCACAACCCTTATTGATGTCATTATTTGGAAGGATCAAGAACAATATAAGATACCCAAATGCATTCAAGTTTCGGTGACCAAGAACCTAAGCTCAAAAGGAAAAGTTGATTATATAGGCTACTCTTCAGGGTAGATGGATTGGGTCATTGGGAATATTTGGCTTTACCAGCTCTCCATACACTCTATTAGCCCAGAAATAGTCAACCTTCTAATCCATCACTGGATTTATGAATCAAGGAGGATCTGGAGTTCATGGAGAAAAATAAGAACCTGAAGTTTTACAATAAAATAAAATGAAATAAAAAACAAACTGAGTGAGGAGGTAGAATAAGGACACTGACATCCTTTGTTGCCATGATCACTGGAATGGACAAATAAAGGAGAGGGCACCTAATACTGGCATTTGTCATATAATAGTTAAATGTTGACTGACTATGTAATAGGAACAAAAACCTAACCTTTCCCTCGTGCAGGCTGGACCAATTTTTTTTTTCATAAAGATATCAAGTAGATGTTTCTCTAGACTTGGATGGTGCAGGGGACTAAGTACTCAGACTAGTCATGTCACTTCTCCATTGCTAAAGTATAAAGAAGCTCTAAGAAGCTGGAAGAGCTTTCGGATGCTTGGCAGGTAAGTCACAGAGGGAATGATTTGCTCAGTTAAATCAACTTCAAGAGTTCTCAATGCCTATTCTTGTAGAATAGCCTTTTCCTGCCATGGCTAAGTAAATCTCCTTTTGTCACCTGTTGAATGGCCTACAGGGGTCTCATTTTTTGTTCCAATACGGAGCCTAAACTAACAGGAGACTGACCTGAGTCAGGACTAGAACAGGCTGATATCCCAGGATTTTGAATATTAAGGTCAAGGACTGATTCAGACTCCTGACTTGGGTTTTCAATGCCTGATTTCCTTTATTGCTCTTCTCCTCTTTCCAAAGGAAAAATAGAAAATGTAACCTGAACTTACATTGAATATAAATGTAAGTAGTGTTCATGTTTGGGGATCATAGGATCATAGATTTAGAGCTAGAAGAGACCTTGAAAATTGTCAAATCCACTCCTCTCATTTTACAAATGAGAATACCAAGGCATGGAGGGGTAAGTGACTTGTCTAGGGTCACACAGCTCCTAGTATGGGGTGGGATTTGAATGCAATTCTTTCTGGTTCTAAGTCAAATTTTCTATCTACTACTTCAAACTGGGAACTAAGAGAGACTAGAACATTATTTTAGGGAACACACAAAAAGATTAACTTTTGTTTAGAGAGTTGGCTTGGAATACATTCATTAGTCATATTTAAATGCTAGCTTGGGATGGTTCTGGCATATGAGGCATTGTGTTCAGATCTCAGTCCTGCTACTTACAAACTGTGTGATCATTAGGGTGCACCTTTATTTCTGCTAAGATCCTTATTAAGTTTGTCTCTTTAAGAACATTAGCCTGTATGTGCATGTTCTCGCATCATAGAAGTAAAATATTTTAATAAAAAATTTTCATATCCAGGAGTTTTGCCTAACTGGAATTCATCCACAGGTCATATCTATCATACCAATATGAATACTGAAAAAGGCCTTTTTAAATGTAAATGAGTTTCATCTACCTGAGAGAAAATCATATAAAGCCATTTGGTACATATATAAAATTCAGTTACTACAATACTTGGAAAGTATAGGAGGTAGACCTCCTAGGATGATGGTTATTCAGTGACTTCCCCAAAGTCTTACCAAATTTTCCTTAGATCTTAAACCAATTTATCAGATAAAGGACTTCCATGTATTAGGGAGTATGATGATACTCTGATAGGTTGCCCCAAACTCTAGACTTAGATTTATCTGCTTCTATAAGAGAGATGATCACCTTAAATCATATAATAATAATGATGATAATTATTTCTATTAATAGCTAGCATTTATATAATGCTTTTTTCTTTTACAAAGTAGTTACAAATATCTAATTTTATCCCAAAATGTGTTATTATTATCCCCATTTTACAGATGAAGAAACTACCATTTCTCCTGGTCTTTTTTCTTTTTTCCCTATCCAAAGTTATTTCTGGGTAATCTCCCAAAATAATTCCTACATAGCTTTGCTCCTTCCCTCTTTTGGTGAGCTCCACTTTTCCCCAAGGGGTCTATGCAGTCCCATAGACTCATAGCACCACCCTGTGGTCAGGACTCCCTTTAGAAATGAAATGAATTTTGGATTGTTAGAGAGGCAATTCTGATGAGTCCTACCTCATATAGAGACTCTTAAAGGTGTCCAGTCTTATGGTACTACCCTGAAGGAAAACAAAATTACTAGTGCTAGAGAGACATCCTCCTTTCCCACCAGACCTGCATGGACTCTAGCTGAATGTCTCATAGTAATACCAAGGTCTTTTGTTTCCCTTTGCCTCCTTGAGCTGCCAAACTTGAGATTTCTAGAGAGGCAACAAGGCTGCCTCTGCCCCGGAACTCCGCCTTGTCTCACTAGAAGACTGAATTCTAGGACTGGGCTACCTTGGAAATATCCCCATCTCTATCAAGGGATTCCTTGGAACTCTTACCACTGGGACCACATGGTTCCCCTTGAAATAAGTTCAAGCTGAAAGGTTACACCACTGTTTCTCCAAGGATGGAGTCAGGTATTTTGCATCCGGGATCTCTACTCTGAGGCCAAATGGCTCATGGCACATGCAATTCCCCTAGGTCTTTGTGCCAAGCCAACTATCAATAGTTCCTGGGAGGGAATCCTCAATTACCAGGTGTAACAAGGGAAGGTGTAAAGTGGATTGAATGACAGCCCTCAAGCCTAGATTTCTGTAAGAGAGCTGGCTGGGTCAACATTCTAAGCTGTTGGAAGGAGCAATTTCCAACTGGCAGTCTAGAGCTGGAGTTCAAGTCTGAAGGTGTGGATCTGGGACTCTCTCTCTGGACAAAGCCATCTATCAAGCTGCCTACCTTATAATAACATCAAGCAAAGGTGAAGAGGAAGTCCCCCATTCATTCTGGTGGACAGAGTGATTTGGAAGAGGATTTCTCTCTCTCGGGAGTTTCTAAGGACTCTACAACTGGATCTCTGCTGCCTGACCCACTAAGGACTCTGTGGGAGAAATCTGGGCTTTTTGTGTAGACTTATCCTTGGCTAGTTTTAGTTAAGTTCAGTTTAGATAAGCTTAGAAAATAACTATAGTGGCTTAAGTATCTGGGGTTAATTAGTAAGCTGTTCACCACCATTCCCTATTTGTTCATAAACATATATTTTTAATTATGTGTTCTCCCTTTCCTACAAACCTTTCCCCTTCTGCATAAAATGCCTATAACACAGGGTCACTATTAGCTCTCTTGCACTCTTGAAAAATCACAGACAATATCTGACGCTGCAAATGATCTGTTTTAAGTCCAAAACAAAGAGTTAACTCCAATCTTAAAACAACCTGATCCAAATCATTCATCCCCAGACACTGAGAC